>NW_015387336.1:175281-177654 GCF_001527695.2 Protobothrops mucrosquamatus
AAGGAAGGAAGGAAGGAAGGAAGGAAGGAAGGAAGGAAGGAAGGAAGGAAGGAAGACCAAAAATGACCATTTTATCAAAATGACAAAAGCAGCATTGCAAGCTATGCCCCTTTGATTATTCTGACTATCCTTGCCCTACGGATGCACTCCACTGAAGGAAAGTCTGAATGACTTCAGTGACAAAGAATATTAAGAACAAAAACAGTTTTCCCAGGTAAATTTGAAATAGAAGACAAAAAATAGTACCTCCGCTAAACAGTCACATATACATTATCTTTGTGACATCATGGAGAATGAATGGAATGATACCAGAACTCAATGAAAGCAAATACCTATATGTTAAAAACAAAACAAATAATTATATTCAAGGAAACTGCAGACTAGACTACTGTAATAAATTTCAGGAAAAAGAGAGAACAGCATGAGTTTGTCAAGAATACATTCTATTGCTCAGCTTTTTCATTTACAGAATATATTGTGGGAACATTCTGGATATAATGTGTTCTGGTTGGCATCCTGAAGCCCCTCTCCTATTGTTGTTTTTTTAATTTTAATTGTTTTCTTCTTGTTTTAAATTGCTTTCTGTTATAATGTTTATATGTCGTTTTTATGTTTCTAGGTCTACTTGTACACTGCCCGGAGTCACTCTATGAGGAAGATGGGTTGGTTTTAAATGTGATATATAAATAAAACAAATAGATATATAAAATGATATAATTGCAGCCCAGGATTTAGAAAAGACTATATACCACATTGGATGTTCTCAATTTTCAGCAGAAACTCTTCACTTCCCCTAAAAATGTTCTTAAAAAAGTAGTTCAGTGACACAAATGGTTTTTTTTTTCAAATCAAAGTGCAAAAAAAAATGGCTAATTTACATATTCACACTTTTTTATGAGCTAAATTTTAGGCTTGTGAGTTTTCACAGTTAACCCGTTACTCTGCCACTTTGACAGAAGGAAGAAACCGCAAAATGATTTTCTTATTGCAGAGACCCAAATAAATTTCCATTTATGCCTTCCAACACTACTCACTGCTATGTAAGAAGTCAAGGTTATTATGGTAACCAAAGTAGCTCAAACCTGGTACAGTCTCATACTTAAAAAATATACAGATAGTCCTCGGCTTACAATCATTCATTTAATGACTGTTCAAAGTTACAACGGCACTGAAAAAAGTGACTTATGACCAGTTCTCACACTTATGATCGTTTCAGCATCCCTTCAGTCACCTGACCAAACTTCAGGTGCTCGGCAACTGGCATCTGTTCACAATGGTTGTAGCACCCCAGGATCCTGAGATTATCATTTACAACCTTCCCAGGGAGCTTCTGATAAGCAATGGGGGGAGCCAGATTCACTTAACAACCGCATGATTCACTTAACGACTGTAGTGATTCACTTAATCACGGCAAAAGGTCATAAAACTGTGGGGGCGCAGTGGTTAGAGTGCAGTATTGCAGGCTAACTCTGCCCACTGCAAGGAGTTCAATCCTGACCGGCTCAAGGTTGACTCGGCTTTCCATCCTTCTGAGTTCGGTAAAATGAGGACCCAAATTCTTGGGGGCCATATTGCTAAGTGCTATTGCTAAAACATGGCAAAACTCACTTAACAACTGCTTTACTTATCAACAGAAATTTTGGGCTCAATTGTAGTCGTAAGTCGAGGATTACCTGTATTGTTGAAATCAGTTTAGAAAACCATGTTGGTAAAGCCACAAAATGCGGAAGGCCATTCAGGCCATCTTGCCCAATTTTCTTTCACTCTAGGAATCCAAATTAACAGCATCCCCAATAGAGGGGTGTCCCATCGTCTGCTTGAATCCGTCCAAACAAAAGGAAGCGCACCGGGCTTATGTAGAGTAGCTTGTATTTGTGCCTTGACAAAAGGTGCTTTGTGCTATGGAGACCATAATTTTCTTTGTCAAGTTAAAGCGATAGCTCAATTTTTCCTCAACCAACTTGCTGAAGTCAGGAGAGAGGAACATCGCCGTGTAGTCACTTGGCTTCTTAGTAGCAAGGATAATGCAGAGTCATTTTGAAGAGTTGCTTCGTTTGAATTATTTTTTTAAGCAAAGGAACTGTCTGAAGATCTGCACCACCCTAGAATCCAGTGGCTTCCTGGTAACTGTAATGATGGTATTATCTATCTGTCTAGCTTTTATGGGTTATATCTGTAGCGGGGACTGCCTGAGAGTGCTGGCAGGAGCTTGACTGGGAAGGAAAAGATTGGGACAGCTGCAGTTGGCTTTGGGTGTGGCTGGCGTGAGTGGAAGGAGGAAGGATAGAAAAGGAAAGGAAAGGAGAAGGCCGGGGTGGCTGGAGTTGAGAGGAGAAGGTCTGGAAGCTTATTTTATTTTTCTATCAAGGGTAT
>NW_015387336.1:180654-203309 GCF_001527695.2 Protobothrops mucrosquamatus
CATCAACCATTGTGACCGGTTAAGTTCGTGCCTGAAAGTCCTGCTTCAGCAAGAAGAGCCTGCCACCCATCAATGCTGCATGAGTTCCGGTTGTAAGACATCTCACCGATCTCTAAAGAACATTACCGCAAGGCTGGACAAGGGGGGTTGTGGCCGGGAGGGCCTGGGCATTGGCGGCCTCTGAAGAGGTAGCGCTACATATCTATCACATGGAACCAGGACTCTGGATGCCTTACAGAGCTTAATTATGAAACGCAATAGAGGCAATCTTTGCCTTACAACCGTTCATTTAATGATGGTTCGAAGTTATGACAGCCCTGGAAAAAGTGACACGACTTGTCCTTGATCTGCAGCACTCCTGTGGTCATGTGATCACAATTCAGGAGTTTGGCAACTGATTCACATTTGCAATGGTTGCAGCATTTTGTGGTCACCTGACAGTGATTTGCAACCTTCCCAGTTGGCTGCCAATAAGCAAAGTCAATTGGAGATGCCAGACTTGCTTAATGCCTGCATGATTTGCTTAATAACGACATGATTCAATTAAGAACCAGAGTAAAAATGGTTGTAAAATCAGGTCAGTGGGATGACTCACTTAATCACTCTGATTAATCACAAATTAATGGGATGACTCACTCACTTAATGATTGCATCGCTTAGTGACTGAACTTCCAGTCCCAATTGTGGTCATACATTTAAAAACTACCTCTATAAGTCAGTACAATAATTGTGTGAATTAAATATCAGCTTTCCACTCACTATTATGCAATGATGATGAAAACAAACCTACCATTTGTTAATTCCATTCTAAATCAATATGTGTATTGATTATTGCTGGAAAGTCAAGATCTTTCTGACAAATTCTCCCTTCCAAGGCTTCTTGCATTAAAATGTCTGAATGATTCTAATAGCAAAAGGCAAATATTCTTAACTCTATAGCCTTTTGTGTTTTCCAAACTTGGTATCAGGCTTAAGTTTGCATTTTTAGAAATGTCAAAGGCTTCATTAATTCACTTTACTCATTAATTACAAATTTATGTATTTGGAAAAAAGGGCTCATGCATAAAAGATTTGAAGTTCTTTTCAGAACAGCACGATGATGGAGGTGAAGAGGAGGATGTTAAATCACTCAAGACGGACAGTAACATTTGATAAATATGCTTTCTGTTAAAAGAAAAACACCTAAAATCTAAAAAGGAAAAAAAAAAACATATTACAGAAGCCCTGAAAACAAGGTAGTTTATATGAGAATATTTATAGTGGCCACATAAATGGCTACTCATATGATCTTATATTCTCTTTCAGTTGTTGTGTGTGACTCACAGGTCACTTAAGGCTCTACATCCATCCAATTAAAGGCTGTCACATACAGGAAGGTCTTCATTATCAAACCAATTTTCTTTAAAAGACTGAACTTTCTCTCGGAATCAGACAGCTGATCCATGCAGCAATTTCCTCAGTATATACAAAATTACCAAAACTTTTACTATCAGCTTTATTTTCTACTGCATCTGAAACAACCCAGAATGAAATGCCTCAAAATTCCTAACCTGATGGTGATTTTCAAATGTGCTATATCACAACCTCCGTGAACTTCTATAATTATAATAATAATAATAATAATAATAATAATAATAATAATAATAATAATAATAATAATAATAATAATAATAATAATAATAATAAAGTTGGAAGGGACCTTGGAGGTCATCAAGTCCAACCCCCTGCTCAGGCAGGTAACCCTATACCATTTCAGACAAATGGCTGTCCAGTTTCTTCTTAAAAACTTCCAGTGTTCTTCCCCAATAGTGTGGTATTGCTATTTTCATTTGCAAAGTTTTGCAATATATAACTCAAGGCAAAGGACTTACCTAATACTCTTTCTTCCTTCTATTTTCTCTACAATAACAACCTTGTGAGGTGGGTTGGGCTGGCAGAGTAACTGGCCACAAGTCACCCAGCTGGCTTTCATAGCTAAGGTGGAATTTGTGTTTTCTGGCTTTCTAGCCTGGTGCCTGAATTAAAAGTTTAATATCACTTAGTTACAACAATATAGAATGTACAAAAAAAATGATGCTATCCACAGGAAGATGAGGCAAAATGAAAATTGACAACAGTGGTGTTTTTGAGATTGCTTATTTTTGACACAATTCTTCATTGTTTGATGGCTCATTTACGTAGAGCTTGTTTGTCCAATTCAGACATTTGTAAAGGTTGTCACGCATTGTTGTCTGGTTGTCACACATTGTTACAAAATAGATGGCAGATTCGTTGTTTGGAAAGAAGTAATCGAGAATTAGGTAATTCTTCCAGCAGCACAATAACTGACAATTTTTAATCTGTGCTTCATCTAGATACTGTATTAAACAAATAGTTTACTATCTAAAACTAGTTTTAAAAGATTAGCTGTGGATTTATTAGACGGAATACTTAAAGATTAAATATTGGTTTGAATACGCTTAAAAAGAATAGAAAATCTTTTGGACATAAATGTATTTAGCTTAAGAGGGACATGTTTTTCAAGTAGTATATTATTTCTTTTTTTCTCTCTCTTTTTCTTTGTTTTGGTTTTAAGATATGAGAAATGTAAAACTGCTGGGATGGCTTGTATGAAGAAAAAGACTTAAATATTTAAGTGTAATTAACTCTAAGAAAATCTTAACAGGTAAAAATGTTTTTGAACATTGTGGGGAAAATAAATTTAAATAAGAACTTTAATAACAGATGATTAAGATGATTAATTAGAAAAGAAGCTTCATATTGATGTGATTGTTACTTGTAGAAATGCTAGAAAAATGTTTATATTCAATTGTTATCTATTAAAATACTATGAAATGTACTAATTTAAAGTTGATAAAAGAGAATATTATTGGAAGAAGAGAAAATCAAGGAAAGCTATTATGTGGAGTATGGAATTATACAAACGAATTATTATTGATTGTTTGTAAATATAAACCCGGACAACACGCTGTTTACCAAATATTAATGGTGATTATGTTAAAAAAATTAATAAATTATATTTAAAAAACTAAACAAATAGTTTATCAGTGTACTTAAAAAATGAAGAATTAAGGGCAAAATTAAGTGCTAAATCTTTGTATAAGGATTAAGCACTGAGGCCATAAAATGGAGAACACTTTGTCCAAAGTCAGACTCTTCCATTAGGATGTACTTTTAGCATATACAAACAATTAACTCATCTGATAACCAGCCCAGACATCCTAAGGGAAAAATTAATTTCCTGTAAATAGCTAAATCTAATTGGACTTGAAAATTCAATTGAAAGCCATATGTCCAGAGGTTTGTTTTTTAGCCCTTAAAAAAAAACCCCTATATTTCCCATTTTCTGACAGACATAATACTCATAGACTAATTAGTCTTCAGGTATCAATACATTGCTTTCTCTAACTCGATTTCAACAGTTATATATTCACCAATCCAAATTATTATTATGGTCAGAAGAATTTCCTTTGGCCCTGGAGATGACATTTACTTTGAAACAACTGTTTCACACCACAGTCAACACCAATGACATAGAATTGCTACCCACTTGCCCATAAGGAAGAGAGAAATATGCTGCAAGGAAAAAGTACATATTTCTAAAGCTATCCACAAATATTTTAACCTTTTTTAACAAGAAAACAATATGGCCTTTCCGTTGAGCATCCATGCCAAATATCGCTATGCAGATTCTTTACACTATTGTCAGCTATTTAAGTACTGTTCTGTCCCTGCCCTACCACCATCTTTGCTAATAAGGGAGTATGATAAGAGACAGGACAGGGCATTATAAGCAGTCTGAAGGACAAAGACAATTCCCATACAACATAGCTATCTAAGGTGTCCTGCCTAGTCAATCAGCTTAAAAGCAACACCTTGAATAGGAGGCCAAAGATCAAGAACAGTCAGGTTCAGATCATAAAAGCATCAGTAGCCCAATGCGGAAGCCCTTCATGAACTGAAACTGTTGAAACTCCCACTGTAACAAACAGGACCAAACAACACCCAGCATTCCAGCCTGAAGGCATGGAAGTTTCTGTACCTACTAGGGCAGGGGTCCTCAATCTTGGCCATTTTAAGACTTGTGGACTTCAACTCCCAGAATTCCTCAGCCAGGCATGCTGGCTGAGGAATTCTGGGAGTTGAAGTCCACAAGTCTTAAAGTGGCCAAGATTGAGGACCCCTGTACTAGGGTATCTTAAGGAGACTTTCCTCTAATCAGACATTCAGCAAACGTTCTCTCTTGCATTTAACCTGGAAACCAAATGAGAAAAATTTGAGTTTTTTCCGCAGTCTTCTGTACAAGAGATAAATGAATCACAGGATTCTGTGTACTTGCTTTGAAAGATGGCATTGCTAATTGCCAAAAAAAAAAAAAAGCTAGGTCCATGAAATTCTAAACCAGATGAGATATTAACAGAAATTGAAACTGTTCCTTTTGACCCTGGAGATCAGCTTTGCTTGTCCTTTCATACCCCTAAAAATGAACATGTTTTGCAAGCCACGCTAGGTATTCATTTCTGACAATGCATCTTTTATGTATCTAATAACAGTAAAATAATGCTGAAGTCCATGAAGTGTATTTAAGATACAGAATTGCCAGGTCATTCTCTGAATCTGAAAGTTTGAGTAAGTAATATAGGAACATTGTGTATGATGAAACATAGCTTAATTAGTTTAGTTTGGAAGGAACCAATCAAGAGAATGCTTCACAATGTTGTTACCATATATTCATGTATATGAGTTTTCCGAATCCTATCTATCTACCCTTGACCAAATGCAACAATATATAAAATATATTAAATCATAATGATATTGCCACAGAACTAAAGCACGACAAATGGACCAGGGAAGCACATACATATGATCTCAGAAGCCAAGGTGTATCATAGTCTAGATCAGACATGTCAAACACAAGGCCCAGGGGCCGGATATGGCCCACGAAGTGGTTTCATGTGGCCTGCGAAGCCATCCTGGAAACAATGAGGGAACGGCCCCCGCTGCCTTGGCCCTGGCCCAGGCCGGCCGGGAGCCAATGTACAATGTGGTGGCCATCTATGCTGAAACGCATTCAGTCTTAGCTCCACAAGGTCGTCTAGAAACACCGAGGAACCAGCCCCTGCTGTGTTGGCCCTGCCCCCTGGGTGCATGCTGGGGAGGTATCACCCTTTGTGAGGAATGAAGAAGTGGACCAAGCCTTGGCGCTTGCCCCAGTTCCACCCACCTTCTGCCAGAGACCCTCAGGTCTGTCCCATTCCTGCCCAGGCCCCCACAGGCACCCTTGATGCAAACAATGTAGAGCTGGCCATGCCCACCCAGTAGGCCACACCCACTCCATCCACGCCCACCCAGTAGGCTGCACCCACCCTGGCCACACCCACCCTGCCACCCCGAGGGCAACCACAATGCTGATGCGGCCCTCAATGAAGTTGAGTTTGACACCCCTGGTCTAGATACTACCACAATGAACGTCTCCTGACAGGCACCCTTCGGCTGTTACAGATGTCATTATAAATTTAACACACTACAGAAAGCTATAAAAAGAGAAGCAATAGTGGAATCCTTAATACTTGCCACAAAAAAAGTATAGTGGACAATGAAGCAAATATTTAACTTATTGACCACACAAACAAGTACAATATAAATCAGATCAATCTATTTCTTAATTATGCAAAGGTAATTTTATGAAAGAGTTCTTTTAGAGCCATAAAAATCTTAAAGATAAATCACTAATTCCATTTGATCAACAACCAATCACCAATCCAAACTGTTCACATACTGCTGACACTAGCATTAATCTGCTCAGTATCAAATATGCATTTAAATTAACCACAACCTTGGAGTCATACTTAATTAAAATGCAAAAACAACAGAATCCATTTAATTCCAAATCACACTAGAAGATATAACCCTATAATTACTAAAAGATTTAATTGCTAACTGGAATAATTTCATACTACCGTTTTCTCCTATAATTGCAAACAACTTGAAGTGCTGCAAACATGGAGCTCCAATAGTGGTGATAATCTTTTCTTTACCAACCCAAAGGAAAAAAAATAGAGAACAACTAATACTCATCATGGTGTATTAAACTAACTGATAGTATCATAGAAGTATTACTGCTGGCTCAGGAATTCTGGAAGTTGAAGTCCACGAGTCATAAAAGAGCCAAGGTTGCCTACTCCTGGTCTAGATGGATTAAACCTCTGCTCCTGATTTATACTTTGGGATATAGTTTGTAGATCCCCGTCTGGTTTAAATGTAGAAGGCTCAAATTTCTTCTAGGACAGTAAAGAACGTCGGAATATGAAGTGTGCAAAAACAAGGCATTAAGATATTTCTTGCCAGACTTCAAGGCTTATGAATGTTTTTGCAGGCAGAGTTTTATAATATGATGGTTTACCTTAGAAGTATTGCTTTGTCCAATGGATAGAAGTGGAATAAGTAAATATAGTTCTAACACCACACATACAAGTATACATGCTCCATGCATCAGTCCATATGTACTTATGCATAGCTGAAAAGGCCTCAAAATATGCTCCTTGACCATTTAAAAAAAAAAACTATGAACAAATGCACTGAGAAGTCTATTCTCTGTGACACCAGATCTGTACTATAAGCAAAAGTGGTGAATATGGCAGTCTAACAATAAATCCTATGAATGCAGAAAAGAGTGCAATGCCACGCCAGCAAAATCGTTCGGGAAAGTTTCTTCTTAATAGCAAGGAGTGACATGCTACTATTGGGCTTCATAAAATTTTAATTGGGAGATGAAGAGTGACAGTCCCAACAGGAAAAGAGGCATCTAGAAGCAGAGAATGAATTTGCTGGCTTGCAAGTTTCCTTCATTTTGAAGCGAGGAAGGAACAATCCAAGAAGAACATCCAAATTAGGAGGAACCCAGAGCTTTCAGAAGTCAGCATCACATCAGCATTTGTTCACAACTAACACTGAACCAACTGTGGCATTCGTGTGCCACCAAAAGATCAGAGAGAGAGGGGGGGGAAATCACCCAACTGAACTATTCAGTAACTGTGTTGATTAACAGTTCTAATTTGCCAAGGCACCGCTTTTGAGATAAAATCATAGTCTAGTTAGTTCAATTCTCTAACAAAGATTCAGGTCTTCTTATCATTGCAGCTCACTGGAAAATGAATCGGTGAGAAAAATAGTAAAACCCAAGCACAAAACCTTTATTCAGAGTCATAGTTATCACTCTAGGTAATGAACAATGTATGTGAGCTTAGGCAATATATTTTAACTGTACAAATCTGGGTTGGAGAAGGGAATTAGCATGACAATACTTACGGTACTGTGTAGAAATTCTGTGTTACAGCTTGATTCATTTTGTCTATTTGCTCTGTTCTCAAAGCTCTTATTAAAACAGAAAGCAATGACTGGATGCCTTATGGTATATTCAGAGTGCCACTCTTTTGCTGATTTCATTGAACGAGAAATGGAATAAGGCACCAGGATTTACAGTTCTGAATTATGCTGCCAACTTTCTTTTGCTATGGTAACCAGTTATGAATGTCCTTGATTTAGTCATAAAAAAACCCAAAATGCCAGAATTTCACCAGGTATTCTGGATTAATAGCGTTCCAAACTTTTGAAATTTAAATCACATTAATTGGTTGATCAAAGAACTACCAAGATAGAAACCAAAATACCAAAAATATTTATATATTTGGATCCAGGATGTTATTCTATAACTGATTGGTTACGATAAATTTTAACTACATAAATATTGCAAAACTACTACTACTACTACTAATTTACACTTATATATGTAAAATCTGAAGAGAAGCAACAATTTCATCACCAGGAAAGAAATGATATAATTTTTTATTAAATTGTAAACTTGCCTATTGCTATGCTCAGACTTAACTGTGAAAGTATACAGTAAAATAAAATTAAAATATTTACAGTAAATAAACAATGAAAGCATCCACGGTAAATCAAATCAATATAATTAAAGAATCGAACATAAAAAGATAAAATCACACAAAACTGTAGCAGTATCCAAACAGACCAAAACACAGATATCATCTTCCTATTCTCCAAAATCCTATTCTCTGAAAAAGCTTTGTTTGTAACATTTCTAGAGACCAACCAAGTGTGGATACCTCTAATCTCCATAAGGAAATTGTTCCAGAAGACAGATGCCCACTAATGATAGGCTTCAACATTTCAAGGAAATAGATGTCAAGGACTAGTAGCAATGGCTTCTCCTAGTGTTGCCGTAATTGTAGTTGGAGAAGGCCTCCTGCAAGTACTGTGGTGTTAAGTCTTATATGGTTTCATAAATCAAAGCCTGCATTGTGAACTGCAACAATAAATCTAATGGAAGCAATGCAGGCTTTCGGCACCAGTTGATGTGCTCATGGTGATGCACGAATTGCAACTTTTGGTCTTCAAAATACAACACATTGTAATAATCCAAACAAGCACCAATGAAAACTTGTTACTTGTTACTTGTCTTGCTGGTGCATTAGCCATAGCTGAATTTAGTCTCCTCTTGCCCATTCAGCAATAGCTATGAGACCAGGAAGACCACAGGTAATTGACCTGCTGCTTTGGGCTGTCCCTCTTTTATCAGAAGGCAACGCTAAAGTCTGCTGCAGACTCAATTTGCAAAGAACAACTCTATCTTCTGCTTAGGTTTCACTTTACACTTCACAATTTCATCCCATCCAGGTCCCAACAACCTCCGGGTACTGGGACAAGATATCATCTCTAGTATGATCTGAGGAAGGCAAAGTACAGATTTACCGCACAGACAACTGCTGTGAAGATGACATTCTAATAAGTCTGTTAAATTAGCAGCAAACCCTATTAACATTAGTAAGCCAGAAAAACTGCATTGGAGATCTTTTCCTCCACAGCAAGGATGACAATGAAACACTACTAAAGTAGGCCTTATGAATTTTAATTAGGGAACTGAAAGGTAGAGGTGTGGCAGACAGTCCCTTTAATAGAAAAACAGACAACCACAAATGTGAAATTAATTTGCTAGTTTGTGGGTTTCCTGCCGATCATATCACACTCCAAACATATGGGTGAGCTTCCCCAGCAATTTCAAGTAAACATGAAGAAGCAGAGGACTGCACCTTGCAATGCCCCTTAGAAAAAAATGGCTCTTCTCCAGCATAATGATGGAGAATCCACGAATGGGTTAACTCTGTCTTCCTGCCCAGTTAGACTAAGTCTGTCAAACTTGCCACGCCTCTCCTGGGCCAGAAGACCTCCCAGTCACGACTTAGTCTGTGCCCAGAAAAGACATGATAATTTGGCTCCCAGTTTTTGCAGACTGAATCTAATTGAGCAGGTTGTGTGGTTCCTTACTTTATATTTGGTGGGAAACAATCCATTCGTGAATTCATCATTCCCTCTCTGCACTGCGATCAGTGCAGCGCCTAACCGCTCGGTGGTTTTTTTCCTCTCTGTTTGAGCTGCAGACTCCAAGAAGTCTTTTGGCCTCCGTTCCCTTTTCACCTCGCTAACTGCGCTGGGATCAGCACAGTGCCTAACTGGGAAACGGCCCCTTTTTCACTGAGTTGCAGTCTCCAGGAAGCCCCAGGCCTCCATCCCTTATCGCGGTACGCTCGTTGCGGGCGCCATTTTTGGAAGCCACCTGTGGCTTTTCCTTTTCCTCTTTCACAACCACCAACCAAAGCTACTTGCTAAAAAAGTGGAACCCTAATAAAATAGTATAAGTTCTAAAAGGAAAATGGAGATACAGTATCTGATCTAAGACTCTAGAAAGCCATCTACTAACTAGAACATAGTGGTATGTGGGAAAGACCTTGGGAGTCTGAGCCAAGAGACATGTCAAGGGAACAGTCTGATAAGAGATAGCATAGGACAGTGGTGGCGAACCTATGGCACGAGTGCCAGAGGCAGCATTCAGAACCTTCTCTGTGGGAATGCGCACTGTCACCCCAGCCCCACCTCCCCCCATGGCCCCCACCTCACCAGAGCCCCCCGGAGGAGAGTCGCCCCTGACCGCGGCCCATGTGGAGCAGCACAGCCAAGAACATGGCAGCCGGGCAGTGGGGACAAGACTCTGCCCATGTGCCCCATCACACGCAGTTGATTCTGCGGGGCGCAGGCAGAGGGTGTGGCTGCCATGGTGCTGCTGGGCCACCTGGGCAGGCTGTGGTGGGCTGTGGAGGCGGTGGGTGGCCCTGCGGGCAAGCGGGGCAGTGGGCAGGGAGTGGGATAGGGTGGGGTGGAGTGGGGTCAAGGTGGGGGCGGAGCAGGCAGGGTGGGGGCAGGCCCTGTTTTTGGGCACTCGGTCTCTAAAAGGTTTGCCATCACTGGCATAGGAGCTGTGTAGCGGTACGGCAAGAAGCTCAAAAGAAGCTTTACCTAGTTTCTCTGGTTGTAAGGAAACTGGGAGGATTGTATCTTCAGACTTGCACAATTCTGTCAATGTAGTTTTACAATAAAAATAAGAATTATAAAATAAAGCAAACAACAGCCAATGACTTAATAGCCAGCCATCAAAACCCCAGTCAACATCTAAAAAGCCACACACAACAGGCACCATATAAATACCACACAGAGAACAGTCCAAAGCACACATTCCAGGAGAGAGAAGTTCCTGGGGGGGAGGGGCTCCAGCCCACGTCTGAAAACTCAGAAAACAAAACCTCGGTCCTGCTGACTGACCCAGATTGGATCCCGCAACGTTATCCTGGGAGACACGTACATTCCCATTCATTCTTGAAAGTAAAATTAGTTCATGTGGTTGTGATTTCTATCTGGTTCGCCCTGTGAGGCAGATGGCTTAGCACTGTCTGAGTTCTGATGTAGCAACCTGCACTGGAAACGGTTAATACAGAAGTACACATTTTTCTGAGCTCTGATTAGTATATTGATTAGAAAGGAGATTAAAGATACTGTATTAGAATACCAGTACTTTACTTTCAAATGAGAAACCTGTAGAGAGAGGCAATTTAAGGCAGCAACTTCGTTCTTTCTCTTGTACTTTTTTAAGATAAGGGCTTGTGAAGCTTGATGTTTTGGGGAGAAATGGTAATAATAATAATAATAATAATAATAATAATAATAATAATAATAATAATAATAATAATAATAATAATAAAAAAAGTTAGAAGGGACCTTGGAGGTCATCTAGTCCAACCACCTGCTCAGGCAGGAAACCCTATATCATTTCAGACAAATGGCTGTCCAATCTCCTCTTAAAGACTTCCAGTTTTGGAGCATTCACAGCTTCTGGAGGCAGGTTGTTCCACTGATTAATTGTTCTAACTGTCAGGAAGTTTCTCTTTAGTTCTAGGTTGCTTCTGTCTTTGGTTAGTTTCCATCCGTTGCTTCTTGTCCTGCCTTCAGGCGCTTTGGAGAATAGCTTTTAACCTTTTACTCACAAGCAGTATGTGTAAGCCCAACCAATTACAGCTTATTCAATACATCATAATCAAACCATGCTTACATGAAAGCAGTTCTGTATTTATTTATTAATACAATTTATAGGCTGCATACTATCAACAACTCTAATTAAGAATTAAAAAAAAAATACAAAAGACAAAGATGGAATCATGAACAGGCCCAGAGTGTAGAGAGTAAGGAAGATGACCTTAATGAAGATATGCAAGCTTTATCAACGCTAAAAGAAGAGAAACATATCTTAAGTCCATAACACAGAGACAATATCTGGAAGAGGTTCAAACACATGCTTCCCTAATTCACGGGAGTATAAGAAGGGGAAAGAGATACAACACAATCGAACTTGCAAAGGTCTATTAATATAGCCCACTCTCAATATAAGCATTGCAGCCTTTCTGTGCAATTGAATTCCTGGTGTAGTCTATCCGATAGAAAAATAGAAAATAATAGGGAGCATAGCCAGGTCTACTTTAATAGCTTCCTGAACATTATCAGGCTGGGAGATAATCCAGGATTATTAAAGAGCTTCCTATATATTCACTTGAAAGGTATTGCTTCTTGATTGAGGCCCAATGTCACTTCATACTTGTTGATAATGTTATCATATTTGTATTTAAGTAAAAACATATATATTTTTCCTACTTTAAGATGGAATATTAACAGCCAGCTGCAGGTGACTTGTTATAGCACCCCCACACTGCAAACAAATAAAAGTCAGAGCAGCACAGAAGCCCTTCGCTTTATTTCTAGTTCAAAAGTCACTCTCCAACATCAGTAATTGGTGTGCATACTGTTCCCACCTTGTCCCTCATCATTACACCAGCTTTGCCCCTAAGGACTTTACTCACAATAGAAATAAAAAAGAAGAAGCAGCACAAGTTACTAAATTGTGCCCCAAGGATTTCAAGCCTTGTCACGTCTCCCTCTGAATAAGCTCCATTAATAAGAGAATCCCGCTTGCAGAGTTGTGAAATCTGACCACAAGACAAGAATTAGCCAGTGTCTTAAGACAGCATACACCGAACACATAGTCAGTCACTTTGCTGCAGTATTATTCACCACAACTAAAACATCCTTATTGAGACAGAAGAAGTCTTTATTAAGGGTCCTGCGTCCTTTGTTGAAAAGAAAAAAGGTTTTGCTTTTTAACTTCTTCAAAACTTATTTCATTTCCTAAATGATACGAGGAAGCTCTTGATATCTTTTTGTCTTACTCCTGAAATTTGATTATATGATTCCTCGTTTTCTCTTTGCTTTAAACAGAAAAGCAGAATATATCACTCTGCTTTTTCCACTGTCATAGAACCTTTGAGAATCTATATTGCAACCCCAATGTGTGAAGGACTAATTGCCACTTTTTAAAAGAGATGTAGAGCTGGGGGGGGGGGGGAACAGTAATAACCAAAATGAGCAAACAACCAGAATAAAAGCCAAATTGATGTGTATTTATTTTGCATTATTTTTCTGGAAACAGGATTATTGTGGTAGTCCTAACTTCCTCAATTTCTTCAGAGACAGAACCTTTGAAAATTAAAATCTCACATTCTGTAAATATTTCTTTATGAATTCCTTGAATTATTTTATTTTAGTCAGTTCATTGTATACAGTTTGAGGGATAATTGCCCTCGAAGCATTTTATTAAAAATAAAAACATATCCAGCAGCAAAGATAGCAGTGAAATATATACATATTTAAACATTTTACAAAGCCAGACTAAAATAAAATAAAAGACATTAAAACCTAATGTCTGTTGGAAGTGGAAGATTTTACTCTGGAGTCTAAATATAGATAAAGAGGATGTGTTAAAAAGGCTCTTGGTTAATTTAAAAACTGAATGTTGGAATGTTTAAATATGAAAAAAGGGGAAACCTGGAAACTATTTTAAGAATTTGAATTCAGTAAGAACAACATGTCTTAACCTATATTAACCTTGCTCAGAAGAAATGTTCATTTGGAAAAAAACACACATTTGTTGTTAAACTATGTCCCAAGCTACGAAACCAGGCAAGAGTTTCATTCAGTGTGTGAGAGTGTTTCTTTTCCCCTAATGAGAAAGTCCCTTGGGAAGTACTGAAATCAGCATTCTTCAGAGCTGCTAAAGAAAAGACATCTCTGTTAAATCAAGTTTCCTAGCTTCTCCAATTGAGAATTAAATCCCTCAGATGGAAATTAGGTTAAGCAGTTCATCACCTCCTCACTGAAGAGCAAAGTATGACCCAGAATGAAAATAGCTGCACAAGCTAGCAAAAGCTCTGAGACAAAGTCACAAAGGGAAACGCAGTTGTCTGTCACTAAACTTCCTTTTACAAAAGCCAGTTTGATGTATATATATAATTTATTTGCGGTCACAGACCAAAATGCAAGTGCAACAGGAAAAAAAACACAAGAAAAATATAATCACAAACATTTAAACACCAGAAGCCTTGGCTAAAGGGAATTACATAGTTCTCCTCTAATAGTTACAGCTCTTAAAAGAAATTTAGAAACCTGAGAAGTAATATAGGGGGAACCATCCCCCAGACAATATAGGACCAAATTACTAACATTGGAACCATAGGGATCAATTCCAAGGAGAGACAATAATTTAATTCTGCCTGTGTTATACATAGGTCAGTATGATAAGACATGCTCCACAGTTTCAACTTCAGCCCTATCACAGGGGCATAGTCGCTCACTAAACAGGAGCCTCTTGAATCACCCATCAAGTAGAGCTGAGGGCAAGACATTGAAACGGGCTAGGGAAAAGACTCTTCTATAATTGGGGATGGTTAGAGTATAGAAATATGAAGCCATCCTCAATCCATAATTATTAGAATGGCTGAAGATCAAAGGGGAGCAGGTTTTGTTAGCTCTGGCTCTTAAATATTGCAAATCTATGTCCACAAGCCGTTGGACTACCCTAAACTGGGCGTCCTTGAGACCATAATCTCCCAGAGCATCCCCCATAAAACCTAGCAAGTGGAGTTTCTTCGTCAACTCCCTCTCCCAACGAGAGGTATGAGAGTCAGCAAACACCAGGGAGAGGTAGCTACCAGGGACTGCCAGTTTGATGTAGTGGTTAAGGCCCCAGTCTAGAAACTGGGAAACAGTTCTAGTCCCGCCTTAGGAACAAGGCCAGTTGGGTGACCTTGGGCAAGCATCAGGTGCAAAATATCCACACATGAAGATCCAATTAAACTGATTACTCCTAAAAAACCTATGCATAGGACTCTAACATAGGTGTGGGGCTGGGGTTATTATTTTTAATTTTTATTTTATTTTCTATATTGGGTTTTCATGACTTATAGCCACCTAGAGTCGCTGTAAGCAAGTAGGCTGCCATATAAACTTCCTAAATAAATAAGAT
Source organism: Protobothrops mucrosquamatus (assembly GCF_001527695.2). Lineage (NCBI taxonomy): Eukaryota > Metazoa > Chordata > Lepidosauria > Squamata > Viperidae > Protobothrops > Protobothrops mucrosquamatus. The sequence continues at coordinate 195,413 of NW_015387336.1, forward strand.
AAATAAGTATTCTCAATTAACAGTTAGCATGCTGTTGGGGTTAGATAAAGATCCATGGAATTCAAGAAAGGTTGAACTTAGTCCTCTTGTGGCTATATAGCAGGGGTGTCAAACTGCCGGCCCATGGGCAGGATGCATCATAGTGAAACCACGCCCACCCCATTGTCGGCAATGGCAAAAAGGTCACGATACGTCGTGACACGTCACGTGACGTTGTGAGTTTGACACTCCTGCTGTATAGAGGGATTCTAGGCTGATCCCTCTTTTAACTCAGGTTCCATCACTTCCTCTTTTACAATTAGTCACTTTCTCTCAGCCCTAGGAAGGAGTCAGTGGCAAATCACTTCTGCAAAACCTTGCCAAGAAAACTGCAGGGACTTGTGAATCAGACATGATTAAGTAGTAGAAAAAAAACCACTCCCCTTATAAATAGGACTTCCATTATATTAACAGCTGTAAGTATTCACTGAAGTCAAAGAACAGTTGTATCCACAATTCTGAATATACACAAGCAAGCAGGTTAAATTTAGGGTCAAAAAATGTCCTTTTCATCAAGGTGAGTAAAGATCCTCACCGCATTATAACCAGGTCTAAGGGCAAGGCTGCTATGACAATAACACAAATGCAGGTGATGAAGTCCATTAGAAAAAACAGAGAGACCACCAAGGAGTGGGTAATCTTGGAGAGGACAGCTGTAAATTAGCTTTTCAAACAGACTTAAACTACAACATCCACAATTTCCAATGCTGCAGTTCAGTCCTTTTGGGGCGACTTCATCTCCAAAATGGATGTTTTTCTCAATCTTCTCCAGCCCCATTTCCCCAGCCCATCTTTGAGAGATGCTACAGTATGTCTTCTCCAGACCTCTATTTGAAATGGTCAGAATTGGATCCAGAGCAAAACGAAAAACACTAAAGATTTTTCTGCGATGAATATCTGAATGGATATTAGTGTCTGGAACAGCAGCTAGAAGTAGCAAAAAGAAAATAAAAGAAATCAGGTGAACTAGAAATTCAGCAATTCAGTTTTCCAATTTGTCTGCCCTCAGTATGTTATTGAGCTGGAATGGATGAGGAGTAATGTACAGTATTCTTTGAAAAGAAACATATAGCAGGGACATCAATTTCCAAGTATTTTCAAGATGAATTTTTAAAAAAAGGATCCCATAAAAGGGCGTTATTATGTATAGCCCTTTAAATTAAAACAGCAATTTCCCTAACAGCAAAGGAAACAAGGTGTGGATGCCACAAAGCTTATATAGAAAATGAATAAGAATTACAATAATTAGGCATGCCAAATTTATTCTAGGCAATTTGATTAACCATGTTAATCATATTCTACAATTACCTGGTTCACACATTATGTTAAGTCCAAATCAAACTGTTACTGGTTAACATGTTAATCAGTGAAGTTTTCCTTAGACCCTTTTGTGACTTAAGAGATTTGCAATAAAGCTGGTCATTCCAAATTAATTTTGTCAGCTTCTTTTTTTTTAATCTCTTGGCGTGGCATTGTTGCTCATTACAGTTGACTATTTGAAATGTAAAAGTCACAAAGCAGTGAGAAGAAGCCCAGCACAGAGAGGAAAAGCACCGACTAAAACTGGCCTGAAAAGCAATGGTCTAGAACTATTCCATATTCGAACACCTCCAACTGGGTGTTTTGATAGCTGCTGGTGCTGGAATTCATAAACACCTCTGGAAGTGCCTGTCATTTGGGAAAAGCTGCACCACAGTTAACCATACAACACTCCCTCCCCCTAATTTACTGTAAAATATTTGACCTCTCACTATGTCTGTGGCTAGCACAAATCTCCCTGTGTTAATAATACAGAGGGAAGGTAAAAAAGAAGAACAGCCGTGCAAAAATGCTTCATGCTACTGAAAAAATTGAGGAAGGTCAGCCTATGCTATAAGGCTCTTTTGGACAGACAGCAAGCGGCAGCCGCCTCTACGGCACCAGCCCAAATCCAGTGGCCGACTAATCAGCACCATCCAGCAACATAAGCACATTTTCAGATGGCATGACTTCCTAAATTTCTAGATTTCAACCCTTGGTAAAAGCAAAGAAGAGAACAAGGAGAGTTTTCCTTACATCATTACTAGGAATGCCAATGTTACAGATTAGCAACTACGGTACACATGTAAATGTTTGAGCGTGCCCAAATGAGCAATTGTAATTCCTGGAGACCTCCTCCATCCAATTTTGAGAAGCAATGAATGCTATTTTTAGATTCACAGAATCAAAAGAATAACAACAAGGAGATAGAGAACAAGGAGATGCTCAACCAATGCAAAGCAATGGATGCCAGGTGATTGAAAGATTATTCCCTAAGCAGTGGTTAGACGGATGGAAGAAGGAGGGGAAACTACAGGAAGGGGAGGTTATAAAACTTGAGTTGTGGCACAGAGGGGCCTACGTTTATTCAATCTTAATTTAAGCAACCTCTGCTTACCATGGGGGCAGAATAAAGAGCTCCAATACTGATCTATATTTCTCAGATTGGAGATTGTGCTTTTCATTCCATTAAGTTAAATGAATTGAATGGACTGTTTGAAAACTACAGGATGGTGCTGACAAATCAGAATCTACCGTGTTTTCCCAAAAGTAAGCCCCAAGTTGATTTTTGGGGGTGGGCCTAATATAAGCCCTTCCCCAAAAGTAAGCCCTACTTAAGACCCTGCGCACAGGCTGCCAGTGCCTCTGCGATAAGGCAAAGCTGGGGGGAGGGGGATCTGACCCACATGCCCAACTAACCTACGGTATACCTTATCATCGCCTCTCATGCCGCCCGGCTTGTTCCACGGCCGGTTTTGGCCAGCCATGGCCATTTGCTGCATTGTGTGTTGCGCCTGCCAATGCCATTGCCATGAGACTTGGCGGATCCCCCCCCCTCTGACCCATGTGCCCTGCTAACCAATGGTATACCGGTCCCTTACCGCCACCCTGCTTGTTCTGCAAAAAAAAAAAATCTCACGAAGTTGGAATGGATGGGGCGTTGTCTTACCTAAGCGCCTTTTCTCAGCATGATGATGGAGAATCCACGAATGGGTTAACTCTGTCTTCCTGCCCAATTAGACTAAGTCTGTCAAACTTGCCACACCTCTCCTGGATTAGAATACCACCCAGTCACAACAAAGGCGAAGCTATTGACGACAGTCCAACGTGTTGGCTCCCCTACCCCTGACACAGGACCTGACGGACACTAAGGGGTGGGTGTGGATTCTCCATAATCATGCTGAGAAAAGGTGTTCAGGTAAGACAACGCCCCTTCTCCAGCATGAAGATGGAGAATCCATGATGGGACATACCAAAGCTGCCCTGTCCCTATGGGAGGGAATCAGTCTGGGCCTGTGTCCCACTTTGTGGCACTACTTGCTGGAGCACTCTCCGGCCAAATGAGGCGTCTGCGGAGGCAAACCTATCCAGCTTATAATGCCTCACGAATGGGGAAGGCAAGGACCAAGTCGCCACCCTACAGATATCCCCAATGGACGCCTGTGTCGCCCACGCCACGGATGTCACAGCGCTGCGGGTGGAGTGGGCAGTGATATGGCTTGGGACTGACAGGGAATGCGACTGATATGCTCTTGCAATGCAAGCTTTGATCCACCTGCCTATAGTGGAGGCCGAAACCTTCTGCCCCATGGAAGAGGGTTGAAAAGAGACAAAGAGGGCTTCCGACTTGCGAAAGGCTGAAGTTCGCTTAATGTAATGGCATAATGCCCTGCGAACATCCAAGGTGTGCCACTGATGTTCTAAGTCATGAGATGGACGAGGACAAAAGTCTGGTAGGATCACTTCCTGCATCCTGTGGAATAAGGTATTCACTTTAGGAATAAATGATGGATCCAATCGAAGGACCACCCTGTCATTATGAAAAATGCATATATCATCTCTGACAGAGAGAGCTGCCAGTTCCGAGGCGTCTAGCCGGCGTGATGGCTATCAGGAAAGCTACCTTCATAGTTAAGGACCGCAGTGTACAGGTCCTGATGGGTTCAAATGGCGGTGAGGTAAGGGCCTGTAAGACCCGCGGCAATTCCCAAGAGGGATATTGATGAACCACAGGCGGTTTGGTGTTAGTCGCTCCCTTGACAAAGGAGCGCACCATGGGGTGCTGAGCCAATGGCTCTGAATTGTCATATGTAAGCACCGTGGATAGAGCCGCCACCTGTCTGCGGATAGTATTGGGCGCCAAACCTTTGTTGAGCCTCTCCAATAAATTGAGAACCATACAACCTGAACAATGAAGAATAAGTCTGAGAAACTGGAGCCAACTTTTTTTACGTCCTTCTGGGCATCAGACTAAGTCGTGACTGGGTGGTATTCTAGCCCAGGAGAGGCATGGCAAGTTTGACAGACTTAGTCTAATTGGGCAGGAAGACAGAGTTAACCCATTCGTGGATTCTCCATCTTCATGCTGGAGAATGATTGATTGATTGACCTTCCCCCCCCCCACAAACTTCTTTTGTTTTCCTGCACACAGTAGCGAAGAAGCGTGAAAGAGAAACCTGACGGGGCTGGAAGTCAGGTAAGCAAAGACATGCAATTCCTGGGGGAAGCGAGGGCATCTGGGTGGTGGTGTGGCAAGCTCTCCGGCTCCGCAGCGGCAGAGAACTGTGATGGAGCTGCAAAGCAGGTGGCAAGATGCTGAAATGGGCCCATCTCTGACCCGCAGCTGCCCAGGTCCGCCGGAGGGAAGGCTGACATCTACCAGCACATATGGTAAATGCGGCAGCATTCTGGTTATGGTGGCTAAGGGACAGCCAGCATGGACACTGACAGAAGTATGCCCGCTCCCTCCGCGAGCCTCTGGCACTCTACCTGCCTCTTTGGTCCTGGGCTGCCACCTCCCCGCTCACCTCTCAGGTGCACCCGGCCAGGCCAGGAAGGTGGCTTCCCCGGATCCCAAGGGCAAAGGCCCCCCATTCTGGCCAGAGGAGCATCAGCCTGGCCACCCCCACCTTGGCACCCTTCCCACTGCTGCCCAACAAGGCCATCCCGGGGCTGCAGGGGCTGGCCTGGCATGGGAAAGGCACATGACCCACCCTGCCCGCCCACACCAGTACTTGGTCCGCCACCATGCTCACCGCCTGCTGATCTCCATGTCTTCCCCCATGTGCAGGCTACTGAGAACAATGGGCCAGAAATTATTCTTAGGTGGCCCCATTCTTTGCAGCCCAACTGAGCCCCATTCTTGACTTTTTTCACAGAGACTTTGGCCTCATGTTCCTTAGTCACACAGGAGCCTTTGCAGCAAATTTCTCCATCCAGGCACTGCATTCAACTCAGCCTCTCTGGAGCCTACAGGCTAAGACACTTCCTCTTCCATTTTCCGCAGCAAATCTTATTGACACTGATTAGCGCCTACTTACATAAAGTTGTCCAATTGCTTGTGAAAGAGAAGTCATTAGCACACATAATCCTTTTCACAACTTGGGCATTTCATTAGCAACAGCTGAGCTTTTCAAACATATTCGCACACCATCAGGAAACTACTATGGATAGTCAGTTAGGACTTGGAAAACCCCATTGTAGAAAAATGAAATGGGTAGTAAGCAAGACAGTGATGGCCGCAATGGGAGATTTTGTTGGATGATAAACAAAAATACTGTGCTAAGTTTGCCAAAACACAGATATACTTTTTTTTCTCTTACAGATTTTTCAAAACCAAAATTTGCTCCTCGGTACTCCTTTCTTTTTTGTGACTTGAATACTACAATGAGAGATGTTGGTAAACCTAGAGCAAACTGAAAAGGTTTTTTAAAAACTCCCTAAAAATTAGCCTCTTAGCTGCGGTCAAAATATAAAACACAATTAATAACAATGTTTATAACATTTTCTTAGCCAAAGTGAGATTAAAGTGATAATGTTAACAGCAGAGAAAGAGATGAGAGAGAGACCTTTGTCTTCCAGAAATTCTAAGGCAGGATTAGCATTCCAGGGGGATATCACTACAAATACCAATAATCCAAACCACAGAGTGGGTGGTGGGGTATTTTAGCAGTCTTAAACAACCTGTGATCCATTGGATCATCACTTTAGAGATATTTCCTTACCTAAACACAGGGGGGGAGCAGTGGGAGCAGCAGCGACTTCCAACTTCCTGCTGTCTTTCCCACTCACTTTCCTTCCTGTTATGGAGGATTGGAACTGATATTCACAGAGCTTAGAGCAGCAGCACAGCGGCAGTGAAGTGGCCACAACTTTGCCAAATTTCAATCCCACGGGAGTCATAGTTTCCGGATTTTGAATAAGTTAGCCCCCCCCTTTTGGGTTATGTTGATTCAAAGATGCCGTTGCACGACTGCGCCCAGTTGAAGGTTACAAACAACCAAACAAATGCAAGAGTTTTAGGAATATATAGTTAGCCTAGAATCAAGTTGCCTATCCCTGCCTTAAGATTTTCTAAGCAATTATTTATAGTTAAAAGTGAGCGCACATTAAACTATCAGATAATAAATAATTCTACGGAAGATCCAGATTCCACTGGTTACTTGTGAAATTTTGGGAAGGTGGGTCGAGGAGAGTGGAAAAAGTTAGAAATAAACCATACCATTTTCTTGGCAGAATTATGGAAGTGGTCTGCATTTGCCATTAGTAACCAGTATTTCTTGCTGCTGTTGTTGTTCTTTATAGTCCAAATGGTTGGAATGTTTCCTGATATTAATATTCTGAAAGTGATATCCCATGCTTTTCTTGGATTAGATTAAATGGACTTTTATTTCCTATAAAGTTTTGGCAATGCAAAAATTGGTGGAAAATACAATATGTAAATGTAACGACACTGATTCAACACACAACTTGTGCAATTCAAGAGGCAAGAGAAACTGGCATTAAAAAATAAAATAAAAATCAACATGGAACTTTTTGTAGCTTTTCAATTTACACAGAACTGATCCACAAATAAACAAGGAATGCCCTCAAACACATACAAGGGCTTTAACTATTATTATTTAACTTTAACTATCACAGCTGTGCTGTTTCACTTTTATCACTGAACAGTAATGCAATTTGGTGGTAATGTTTTCTCCACTCCTGCTCTAACCACACAAACATAAAAGCTGAAACTGACAAATTATTGACTCCTAATGGTACTCCTGTTAATCAAACCAGGGCTTCCCACTATTTCAAGGAAACATCTCTTTATTGCTAAAAGAGGTCGCCAGACAGGCAGGCAACAAAACTGTCCCCTCAAGTGTCATGTGGCAAAGCATCTGTTGCCTTCATTGTACACTTGTCAAATATTCCTCCCAAGTGGTTATTTTACCAGTGCTACAGGGCAACTACCAGCTGCTTGGGAAGAGTGTAAATGCTGATAAGGATTCTTCAGCACACAGTTAAAATTTAGTACAGTAATGATATTAATATATATATATATATATATATATATATATATATTTACATTGAATGCTTTTTTCTTTTAGAGCACCCTGTCGGCCCAAATATGGGAAAGAGAAGTCTTTTGCCTGTATCAGCTCAGCCTAGAGCCATCCACAGGCAGCAGTCGCTTAACTGCGACATCATATGTGTTTTCCAAAATTTGAATTGCTAACAAAGAATTAAGGGAGTACTGGGATAGCTATTTCAAACCTTATTTGGTTTTCATCAGCCAGACATACCCTTCTGAGATTCGAACCTGGGCTGTCTGCATGTTAAGCAGAGGTGTTAGCCACTAGGCCACAGGCTCTAGGCTGAGCTGATACAGGCAAAAGACTTCTCTTTCCCATATTTGGGCCGACAGGGTGCTCTAAAAGAAAAAAGCATTCATCCTCTTCCCCTGTCTCTTGTAGCTAACAAAGTGAGAAAGAGCCTGTGGCCTAGTGGCTAACACCTCTGCTTAACATGCAGACAGCCCAGGTTCGAATCTCAGAAGGGTATGTCTGGCTGATGA
>NW_015387336.1:204035-218138 GCF_001527695.2 Protobothrops mucrosquamatus
CACAGCGGCGGAGGCCTAAAGCGAAAAGGTTTTATAAAACCCAGCTGAAGGCCTAGGACTGGGGCGACGGCGCACGTGCCCACAGAGGGGGCTCTGAGTGCCGCCTCTGGCACCCGTGCCATAGGTTCGCCACCACTGTTGTAGAGTATGATCTTTCACACTTTCAAGTCATCCCTTGAGAACCGGCAATTACCCAAGTGACAAGTCACCAATGTGTGTGAAATAGTCACAACCTCATATGGAAAGATGAAGAGTCCACCCTAGATGACATAGAGGTAAGTCATCATTTTCATTTTTTACTTCCCCCCAAATATGATAATATGTATGCATAACAATAAATAATAAATAAAATAAAATTCAATAATGTCAGATTAAAATCGAAAAGAAGATGTAACTCCAAAATCATCATTCTGTTTTCAGGGACACACCTAAATTAAAATTCTCACTTAGGCAAGAAAAATATGAATTGTATTGATAATCATAAAATTATGCATATATTTAATTGTTTTGAAAAAAAGTACAATATATACTTATTGTAATGTTACACATCCATAATAATTTTAATAAGTAAATGTATGAAAATGTATAGTAATCTATTTAATAAGTAAGCCAATGCGTTATTTTTCTCATATGTTCACACATGGTATTAATTTGCAAATAAGCATTCATTCCTTTAAACATATGTAAGACAGATATAAAAAGTGCTCTCAGACTGATTCCCCAGACATTAGAAAAAGATTGTCATTATTTCACTAAAATACATGTATCTTAATATTCAGAAAATTTATGGTTATGTTATAAGTCTGGGGTCCCATCCCTGAAATTCAAGGCACAACACCACCGCACAACACCACCGTGTTTTAAAGATAATAAGAAATTTGAGATGTATGAACATTACTTTCATTTCATATATTACTTTCAAAAAGAGATTAGCTGTTCACAGGACACACAAGCACACGCATAAATAACAGGACCACAGTAAAATATTTGGGTTATCCAGCTTAAGCTGGTTACTATCTCTCATTGTAAGACTGCCTCACAAGACTGTGCCAGGATAAATGAGTGGAACAGGAATTAGATATATCATGCTAAACAACTAAGAGGAAGAACAAATTAAATAAATGAACAGGATTAATAACAAAAAAAATGATTGCAACAGCTGCACTTTTGAGTTATTCTAGGAGATTTATCCGTCGTCCCCTCCCCCCCCCACACACACACACTTGTGGCACCTCAAAGATTAACTAAGATTTTGTGGAATAAGCTTTATAGAGATTGTTTCATCTAATGCAAGTCTACTTCACTTCGCTTCAAACTTCTGCAACAAGAACATGCATAAAATGCTTGTTGGCCAAGTACTGCGAACTGTGGCTAGCCACAAACGTTTTAGCTCTCTGGGTAGTTTGGGAATGAAACACTATCTTTGACCATTGTTATATAATTTGATTGGGATCCAGATGAAAATACAATGAAAATACTTTACACTGTTTCACGGCTAGTCGCGTTCAGCAAATATTAAGTTGCAGTGGAATATATTTTAAAAGGGTTCTATTCAATGGCAGCACCACTGCACTTGGAACTGGTTTTGATACCGTGGAGTATTGTGTCATGGGCTATGGAGCAATCTTCTCTGGGAACTGTGCTGAGGCTCTTTTCTTATCAGTGTTAAAGATCAAGCAAGAGAGGTTTTTGGCAGGCACAATTCAGGCACAGGAAATCCCTTCTCAGTACAGTGGGCTGAGCTAGATTATCTTTTTTTTTTATGGGCTGTCCAATTTTGTGACTAACTTATTCAGGGTTTAAAATACACAGCCACAGGGATGAGTCTGGAGATAGGAAGTCCAAATTCAAAGTCCCTTTGAGCCAGTAAGCATGCGGGGTGGTCTCTGGCAAGGATACATTTCAAGAGAGGGTGTTGCTCTCATTTGAGAGAGAAGAGAACAAAAGGAAGAGCGGTACTGATGTCCCCTTGCTGCTATCACTGCCCAAAAGTACACCTTTCACTATACAACCTTTCACTATACAACCTTTCACTATACAACCTTTCACTATACAACCTAACCTTGCAGAGATAGGCCCTTCCTTAATGGCAGCTTCTCACTTCTCTTTCTCATCATTTCCAAGAAAACAGCACGGACAAAATAAAATAAGATATAAAGTTGCCATAAGGAAAGAAGGACACACAAAAAAACATTTTCTTATATACCAGATATCTTAGAACAGAGGTCTTCAAACTTGGCAACTTTAAGACTTGTGAGCGGAGAATTTCGGAGTTGAAGTCCACAAGTCTTAACAAGTTGCCAAGTTTGGAAACCCCTGCCTTAGAAGAACAATTATCTGTTTTTCCCAGCAGAGATAAGGGAATGGTAGTTGAGACCAGCATAAGAGAGGTGAAGGTAGGAATGTCAGAGAGGGAGGGAGGGAGGGAGGGAGGGAGAGAGAGAGAGAGAGAGAGAGAGAGAGAGAGAGAGAGAGAGAGAGAGAGAGAGAGAGNTCAATCAATTCCAATTTTGCAAGATCTTTTTTTTCCCGCGAGAAGTTGAAATTGACTGATTGAATCTTTTTTTTTTTTTTGCACACAGCGGCAGAGGCCTAAAGCGAAAAGGTTTTATAAAACCCAGCTGAAGGCCTAGGACTGGGGCGATGGCGCACGTGCCCACAGAGGGGGCTCTGAGTGCCGCCTCTGGCACCCGTGCCATAGGTTCGCCACCACTGTTGTAGAGTATGATCTTTCACACTTCAAGTCATCCCTTGAGAACCGGCAATTACCCAAGTGACAAGTCACCAATGTGTGTGAAATAGTCACAACCTCATATGGAAAGATGAAGAGTCCACCCTAGATGACATAGAGGTAAGTCATCATTTTCATTTTTTACTTCCCCCCAAATATGATAATATGTATGCATAACAATAAATAATAAATAAAATAAAATTCAATAATGTCAGATTAAAATCGAAAAGAAGATGTAACTCCAAAATCATCATTCTGTTTTCAGGGACACACCTAAATTAAAATTCTCACTTAGGCAAGAAAAATATGAATTGTATTGATAATCATAAAATTATGCATATATTTAATTGTTTTGAAAAAAAGTACAATATATACTTATTGTAATGTTACACATCCATAATAATTTTAATAAGTAAATGTATGAAAATGTATAATAATCTATTTAATAAGTAAGCCAATGCGTTATTTTTCTCATATGTTCACACATGGTATTAATTTGCAAATAAGCATTCATTCCTTTAAACATATGTAAGACAGATATAAAAAGTGCTCTCAGACTGATTCCCCAGACATTAGAAAAAGGTTGACATTATTTCACTAAAATACATGTATCTTAATATTCAGAAAATTTATGGTTATGTTATAAGTCTGGGGTCCCATCCCTGAAATTCAAGGCACAACACCACCGCACAACACCACCGTGTTTTAAAGATAATAAGAAATTTGAGATGTATGAACATTACTTTCATTTCATATATTACTTTCAAAAAGAGATTAGCTGTTCACAGGACACACAAGCACACGCATAAATAACAGGGTCACAGTAAAATATTTGGGTTATCCAGCTTAAGCTGGTTACTATCTCTCATTGTAAGACTGCCTCACAAGACTGTGCCAGGATAAATGAGTGGAACAGGAATTAGATATATCATGCTAAACAACTAAGAGGAAGAACAAATTAAATAAATGAACAGGATTAATAACAAAAAAAATGATTGCAACAGCTGCACTTTTGAGTTATTCTAGGAGATTTATCCGTCGTCCCCTCCCCCCCACACACACACTTGTGGCACCTCAAAGATTAACTAAGATTTTGTGGAATAAGCTTTATAGAGATTGTTTCATCTAATGCAAGTCTACTTCACTTCGCTTCAAACTTCTGCAACAAGAACATGCATAAAATGCTTGTGGCCAAGTACTGCGAACTGTGGCTAGCCACAAACGTTTTAGCTCTCTGGGTAGTTTGGGGATGAAACACTATCTTTGACCATTGTTATATAATTTGATTGGGATCCAGATGAAAATACAATGAAAATACTTTACACTGTTTCACGGCTAGTCGCGTTCAGCAAATATTAAGTTGCAATGGAATATATTTAAAAAGGGTTCTATTCAATGGCAGCACCACTGCACTTGGAACTGGTTTTGATACCGTGGAGTATTGTGTCATGGGCTATGGAGCAATCTTCTCTGGGAACTGTGCTGAAGCTCTTTTCTTATCAGTGTTAAAGATCAAGCAAGAGAGTTTTTTGGCAGGCACAATTCAGGCACAGGAAATCCCTTCTCAGTACAGTGGGCTGAGCTAGATTATCTTTTTTTTTATGGGCTGTCCAATTTTGTGACTAACTTATTCAGGGTTTAAAATACACAGCCACAGGGATGAGTCTGGAGATAGGAAGTCCAAATTCAAAGTCCCTTTGAGCCAGTAAGCATGCGGGGTGGTCTCTGGCAAGGATACATTTCAAGAGAGGGTGTTGTTCTCACTTGAGAGAGAAGAGAACAAAGGGAAGAGCGGTACTGATGTCCCCTTGCTGCTATCACTGCCCAAAAGTACACCTTTCACTATACAACCTTTCACTATATAGCCTAACCTTGCAGAGATAGGCCCTTCCTTAATGGCAGCTTCTCACTTCTCTTTCTCATCATTTCCAAGAAAACAGCACGGACAAAATAAAATAAGATATAAAGTTGCCATAAGGAAAGAAGGACACACAAAAAACCATTTTCTTATATACCAGATATCTTAGAACAGAGGTCTTCAAACTTGGCAACTTTAAGACTTGTGAGCGTAAACTCCCAGAATTTCGGAGTTGAAGTCCACAAGTCTTAACAAGTTGCCAAGTTTGGAAACCCCTGCCTTAGAAGAACAATTATCTGTTTTTCCCAGCAGAGATAAGGGAATGGTAGTTGAGACCAGCATAAGAGAGGTGAAGGTAGGAATGTCAGAGAGGGAGAGAGGGAGGGAGGGAGATAGGGAGGGAGGGTGGGAGAGAGGGAGAGAGAGAGAGAGAGAGAGAGAGAGAGAGAGAGAGAGAGAGAGAGAGAGAGAGAGAGAGAGAGAGAGACCCACATTTTTTAAACTCTTGCTTCAACCCCACAATAGAATACACTTGGGAAACTGCGATTCTCATTAAAAAAAAAAAGGATGCTAAATCATATACAATCTTCCACATCAGGGATTATCTTCTAAATAATCATGTTGTACCTTGCCTAGAAACTTTATTCACAATTAATGACTGCAAGTAAGATGCCAAGTCCTCATTCATAAACATAAAACCCCACCCAGACACCCAGACATATCAGCAACCACTACTGAAACACCACATAGGATTTCGGTCTGGCTCCTACAGAGGCCCGTCGTTTCCATGACTTTCTTTCCAAACCAAAAGAGGTTTAGTAATAAAAGCTGTGGTGCGATGTCTCAAGTCTTGACTGAATCATCCCACAGCAGATCAGAAAGGGAGGAGAAGATACAGAGAGACTTTCCTGGGCAAGGCCTGACTGCAGGACGAACATACAGATTTGGAAGGTAGATCAGTTCACAGCACCATTGGTTTGTACTCCATGATGAAAGGCGCCGCCTGGTATGACTCTTCTTTTACAGCTTCTGGGCATTCCTGGAATGGTACTTCAACTTTATCGATGATTACTCAGCAGCAGAGTAGTCAACCAGTCTAGCCCATAAGCATCCAAAACACACCACTAGAGAAAGCTTGAATGAGCTCAAGTATTCTTACAACACACATTTCCCTATTTCAAAGTCCTCAATGCAAATTAGTGGGGGTGGCTCTAATTTATTTTTCAAAAGCGGGTGCAAGTGGTCCTCAACTTAACAGCCATTCGTTTAACAACTGTTCGAAGGTATAAGAGGGCTGGAAAAAGTGACTTATGACTGTTTTTCACACTTACAACCATTGCAGCATCCCCCCCATGGTCACATGATCAAAATTTGGACGCTTTGCAACTGGCATGTATTTATGATGATTGCAGTGTCCCAGGGTCGTGGGATCACCTTTTGCGACCTTCTGACAAGCAAATTCGATAGGCTAGCCAGATGCACTTGACAAACATGTTGCTCACTTAACAACTGCAATAATTCACTTAGCAAATGTCACAAGAAAGGTCATAAAATGGGGCAAAATTCACTTAATAACGGTCTCGCTTAGTAATGGAAATTTTGGGTTCAGTTGTGGTTGTAAGCTGAGGACTACCTACATGTTCTACATTTCCTATGCGATGTGGCCCAAGACGATTCCTCTTCACTCGATGCGGTCTAGGCAAGCCAAAAGATTGGATGACCGTGATATAAATCTTACTTTAATATGCGGCATTTAAATGAGGAAACTATGAATTTATGTCTGCTAAATTATACACAGTTAACAATTTCTCATCACAATAGTCAGTGCCAGGTTCTTCTATCGGAACCCGTACTATACCCTACGAATCAGAACCAAGCCCTATCAATCCATTCCAGTTCCCAGTTTTGTGTCCAATTATATATGTGCAGATCTGATTCTGATTATAGCCAGACTCTATCTAAATCACTTTGGATGAATCCAAACGTCTATATTCTTCTATTTATCCAACTATTATTAACCAAAGCAACATGCAGATATAGCATGTAATATGGAAGATGGAGGTTCAGATTCTGGTACTGGAAATACAGAATACAGCCTGTCACTATATGAATGAATCAGGCAAAAAAACCAGAGAAAGAGACAAATATAAAGTAGAAAAGAAAAGCATGCAGAAGCTTAAGAACATTAGTCAATAGTCCCATGATCATTGCCTGGCATGGTTTATTATACTTATAGGAGCAACTTCTCTGTATCTGGTACATTGCATTTTCTAGGATTTTCTAATCTAGCATTAGCAATTTCTAGACAGAGAAATAATTAATAACCTCTGAGTGAAGAAAACAGCTATGCCTCCTAAAATAAACTTTGACTGATGTTACTCGCTGGGCTTTTTCACTTCGAAAGCTCCAAGACCATCTGACCTTGCATATAAAATCTGGGCACTGGACTAGATCAGTGGTTCTCAACCTTTTTAATGCCATGACCCCCAACCGGTCGTAAGTCGAGGACTAAACCGGTCGTAAGTCGAGGACTAAACCGGTCATAAGTCGAGGACTAAACCGGTCGTATGTCGAGGACTACCCAACCGGTCGTATGTCGAGGACTTTCCCTGCCTGGGAGCGCCGTGCATGCGTGGTTCCGCCCCCTGCGCCGGCCGAGGCTTAGCTGGCAAGCGGCAGAGACGGAGCAGGCCGACCATCAGCTGGCCCAGCTCAAGGGAGGTAAGGCACCCGCCGGAAAAGGGGGAAAAAAATGGCGGACAGCCTTGCTTGGCGACCCCCGTGAAATGGTCGATCGACCCCAAATGGGGTCGCGACCCATAGGTTGAGAACCGCTGGACTAGATGAACATGACCACCAAGGAGAAAAAGTGAACCTTTGTAGAAGGAACTTTTAATTATTATTTTATAGCCCTCGTTTCTCATTAGCTTTCCTTTCTGTGAAAATGAGGTCATTTTATTGTTTGGATCTTCAATAAATACTAATGAAAATTATGAGATGCCTGCTTTTAAAATGGGGCAGAAATAGAATATTTTAGTACCAATGGGAACTCTTCCACTTTGCTAATTTCCCTCTGCAGGGGTATATTGAGAAGCTAGCTATAAAATGCCTGTCTTTACAATCTGACCCAAAAAAAGGGGGAGGGGAGAGGGAGCCCAATATTTCCACAGACTAAACTGGCTGAAAGAGAAGGGAGAGAAAAGGCTGAAAGTGAAGTGATTTTTGTGGAAATAGGACCTGATCCCAATTGTATGTAACTCCAATTAAACCATTCCTCAACTAAAATAGCATCTGTGTTAGAAGGTCCAGTTTAATGCTTTAGAAAATGCCCAAGTTACACTGATTGGTGAAAGGAAGCTTTCCCCATCTCTCACCTGGAGACTTCTTGGATTGGTCTTTAATTATTAAATGTATCTCCCATCTCTATGTTGTACACTTCAAGGCACTTTGCATAATGCTCCTTTCCTCCAATGTTCCCCTCATCCAGATTCTTGTGGGATTCTTGAGCTAAGAAAAATTATCTGCCTCAAAGTTACCCTACCAAATTCCATGTCTAAGAATGGACTAGAACTCACAGTCTTCTGGTTTTTAATCTAACACCTTAACCACAACCTTGCAACCGATTGCAAGGTAGTTATGCAAACACAGCCATCCAGCAACTACTTCCAGACTCTGAGGCGTGATAAGGCCCACCCTGCAACAATTGAGAAATTTCCTACTATTTTTTTTTTAAATCACATGAGCAAAAGATGAGGGGATAATATGCCTGTTTTTAAAAAGAGAACTTAAGATGTTTTCACCGAGGTTTCTTGATTCTGGTGTATGTTTGGAATATACAAAGTCATTTTCCCTCCTGGTTGAAGATAACAGAACTTGCCATCCAATAAATCTAGAAAGTACTAAATTGGAAAGTTTGCATACTCCAATTTGTCACCTCCATTTTTCACATGTATTGGATGACAGTGAGTCTATGGTCCAACACATCTGGAGGACATCAGATTAGAGAAGCCTAAATAGAAGCATCCTCAACTGTGGTCTTAATGCTAAGATTGTCAACAGGAAGAATCTGGAAATGATTAGGCAGTGTCCTTCATAAAAAAAGAACAGATATGGTCCTTTTCTTTTGCAGTTTCTGTTATTTCCTATCCCAAATCCTTTTTCATTTTGTTGTGATTCACTTTTTTTAAAATAAAAAATAAAAAATCAAATGGCATTCATTCTCTATATTTTGGCAAGAGACAGCATACTGTGTTGCAAAACAATTTCCCTGACATATACATTTATTGTCACACTGAAAGACAAAATGGAAAGAAAAAATGTACTGAATGTAAAATGTTCTGTTTAGCAGGAATAATAATTGTGCAAATTAAGTGCAAATTAAATACATTTTTTAAAAAGCAAAGTTAGTTTAGTTTGCCAGTGTAATATGACAGCATGTGCGATGGATGAGAAGAAGGCAGATCTAGGGTTTAACATCTAGGAGACATTCGCGAATCACCCATTGTGCGCTGAGTATCAGTGAGCTTTCACAATACGGAGCCAGTTTGGCCTGGTACAGGGGTGTTCAAACTTGGCCCTTTTATGACTTGTGGACAACTCCCAGAATTCCTCAGCCAGTGGACCCCTGGCCTAGTAACTAAGGCACCAGGCTAGAAACTATGAGTTTTACTCCAACAGTTTAAATCCAACAGTAGCCATGAAAGGCAGCTGGATGACCTTGGGCACGTCATTCTTTCTCCGCCCAACTCACAGGGTTGTTGTTGTTGTGGGGTAAATAGAGGAAGGAATATTAGTTATGTTCACCACCTTGAGCTGTTTATGAACAGCAATATAATGAATTAAATAAATTTAATTAATGTAAACAATGCACAGAATAATTCTGCCCTGTGTGGACACGCATCTTGGAAACCATGCTGATTTGACAGGAGAGAGAGAGAGGAGAAAGAAAAATTAAGACAAAAGTTCAGCCAGGAAGAAAATAATTGCTACAAAGTTAAAGTCAGAGAAATAAAAGGCATTTTGAAAGTGCCCAGTTAATAGACACATAAGTCAAGTATAAATGTTGCTAATCTTAAACCAGGCCCAGAGGTATAATTGAAGGGTTGACAGAAAGAAGCAGAATGTTCTAACTTCAGGCATTTTACATTTGCCTCAGTATAGGAGGTACAATAGGAGCAATCTTAATCTGTATAGCTCCAGTGTCAGAACAAGGCAGAAATAATTTCCAATGATCTATGAAGTCAGGATTTGGCACCACTCCCAAGGGTGTGGAAAATGTTAGGCTATTGGGGGAAAACTAAAGCAAATGACCATGACAAGTTGATTCTCAATACCACTCCAGAAAGGAGTTTGATTCCATATTCACAAAACAACAATCCATAAAGCCTCTGATATATTATCTTTGCACATAGAATAAAAACCAAGTAGATCTTGATAATCTATACAGGCTGCTGCAGAGGCCTCAGGCACTCTGGAAATTACTTGATGCAGCTATCAAAGAAACTTTAAAACAGGCAGTCCACAACTTGTAGGCTGCCTGTGGCTCATAAAACCTTTTTCTTTTCCTTTTTTTTGGGGGGGGGGTAGCTCAGGAGCTTTTTGAGTTAAGTATCAAAGGCAGAAGAACAAAGTTGCATCAAGCCTCAAAGAGATTTAAAATACTTGGGAAAGTTTAAACGCTGCCCCCAACTGCACAAAACAGAGGAAAAAAAACCAAACCCCACCAGGTCACCTATAGCCAGCTACCAAACAGTTGGCCTGTCCTGGTTTAAAATGATGCAGACAAGCCTTCAACACACCTTGAAGGCAACAGACTTATTTAACTAAAGAGCAGCAACAAGTCTCAGATTAGAGACTTGGGTCATCTGGGTCATGATGTGCCCTTAAGCTTTCTACTGATAAGTATCAGGAAGAAGTGGCGGAAGGGGAGAAATTAGCACCTCCATAGCTCATATCATCCCTTTCTTACATGCCTGACAATCCCATTTAGCACCTTAGCCATATACATTTTCAACACCAGATAAGGAGACTTGCTGTCAACAACCGGTATCTCCTAAACCTCACCATCCATCTGTAAATGGGAAGCTTGTTAATTATGTAAGAGCAAGAGTGTGCCGGACGGAGTAAAGCAGGCATCCAGGAACAAAGTTGGAGGATGACAGAGAGCCCTCCTCAAATACTACAAAAAGTCTGCCTTTTTCTTTACACAAAGTCTTAGTGTAGCACTCAGCAGGGCTGGCCACTTCTGTTCAACTACACAATCAACAAGGCTAATAGCTGCTCTGCCAAAGGCAACACCTGAGACCAAGCATTAAATGGATTAACTATAAGGGGAAACTGTGACTTGAGGATAGCCAGGAGAAGTTGACAAACTTTCCATAATTTACTGTGATCCATTATGATAAACTTCTTTGAACAGTTTTCTATTCAGGTTCAGGGTGACTTCCAAAGTAAAGAGATTACTGTATTGTTAATCATTCAAGAATGGGGTTGACTGCCTCATTCAACTTAACACAAACAACCCCAATATAATAGCCTTTGTTTGTAAGGTTGTTTGAATATACTTTTTCCAGACTCTGCTCTTTAATTAATATGATGTAGACGCTGTAAAACAGATGAAGATCTCATCTATTCTTCATTGCTGTTCATTGCACCTCAACTGGATTTCCATTCATCCAACTTTCTCCGCTAATTATAACCACTGTTTGCTTTTCAGCCTCTCAAGGATTTCCCACCTTTAATCTGAAGACCTATTATACACTTTGGGCATTTCCTCCTGCTTTAGAGAAGAGCAGTAGTAGAGCATATGCTTTATGTGCAAAAAAACAACAAAAAAAATTCCTAGGTTTAGTCTTCAGTTTCCCCCCGACATAACAGGGAAAAGACTGAAACATTGGAAAGCTTCCATCAGTCATTATGCATTGTATTTATTTAAATCTAGTTTATTAAAACAAACTATGAGTAATAGTGTACTAAACAAACCCTTATTGCCTGAGTTTGCACAATGCTATAAGCCAGTGGTGGCGAACCTATGGCACGGGTGCCAGAAGCGGCACTCGGAGCCCTCTCTGTGGGCACGCGCGCCGTCGCCCCAGTCCTAGGCCTTCAGCTGGGTTTTATAAAACCTTTTCGCTTTAGGCCTCCGCCGCCGTGTGCAAAAAAAAAAAGGTTCAATCAATCAGTCAATTTCAACTTCTCGCAGGGAAAAAAAAGATCTTGCAAAGTTGGAATTGATTGATTGAACTTTTTAGTCCCACCCAGTCCGCCGTTATCACCACACCCATGCCCAGCCAATGGGCCACACCCACCCAATTGGCCACACCCACCCGACACCCGATGATGCATAAGTGGGTTTTGGGTTGCAGTTTGGGCACTCGGACTCTAAAAGGTTCGCCATCACTGCTATAAGCTTTAAACCATGGACAATGCTGAAACAAATTAAGCAAAAATCTGATTTAGTGTAAGATAATAAAAACTCTCATCTTCTTACAAAGTAAATACTCCCTTAACATAAATTAAACTATTGATGACTGCTAATGCTTTTGCAATTTACCAAACTAACCTACAATCCTGCAATTTCCTGGTTTCCTATCTGAGTACTAACCAGATCCCTCTCTGCTTAGGTTTTGGAAATGAGCTACAATTAGCTAGGTGGTTGCCATCTGCTAAGATCTCTCCTCTTTTACTCCCCACTTTTTTCAAGGGCAGAAAATTATGTACTGAGATAGTACTGGACCTCAATGGCAGAAACATACATATGAGATCCCAGTTGCTTCTCCCAAATGTCGAAAGTGGCTTAAATATATTTCTATTTAAGTTCAAGTACAGGTAGTCCTTGAGTTATGACCACAGTGGGGATCAGAATTTACATTGCTAAGCAAGGCAGCTATTCAGTAAGCTGCACCTGATTTTACACCCTTTTTTAAAATCACAGTTGTTAAGCAAATCGCACCAGCTGTTAAGTGAAATACAACATCATTAAACGAATCCTTCCCCATTGACTTTGCTTGTCAAAGCCAGCTGGGAAGGTCACAAACAGTGATCATGTGGCCCTGGGATGATGCAACCATTGTAAATACATGCTGCTTGCCAAGCGCACTGAATTTTAAACATATGACTGGGGAGATGCTGCAACCGTCATAAATGTGAGGACCAGTTGTAAGTCCCTTTTTTCAGTGCTGCTGTAACTTTGAACGGTCTTTAATGGTTGTAAGTTGAGAGCTACCTGTACTGAAATTGTATGATCACTGAAATTGTGTTATTGATATGCTGGGCATACTGTACAACTTTATAGAAAAGTACAGAATTACTCTATTCTGTCCAGAAATTAGCTCTGTGAATTTTTTTCAGACTCCAGAGAAGCTTTCTATAACCAAATCAGTGATCCAAGGAACATTTATTCTGTCTCACAAAGACACCAGGAATGAGAAACAAAAACATGATGAGCTGTTCCACCCATACAGATCTGAAATTTGGGTGTAGCTAAGTATGAAGCCAATAATTATTACATTACTCCTACTGCGCCTCCATATCCCTGGGGATGGCATTTCCTTTACTAAACAGTCTACTCAACAGAAGGAGCAGCAGGAACCTATAAAAAACAATAGTATTTTATAGTTCAGAAGAGCTATAAACATCTTGAAGAAAGCATATTGAGCAAACCCCTCATCTCATTGAGAATCTAAATGTTTTTAATTTCAGATGAAGAACTAATATTACAGATATTAAACATATAGAAAGATCAAAGTAAGATCAAAGTAAAGGAAAATTCATAGCAAGGAATCAGAACTCCTACAACTTAAGATTTAACTAAATGATTTTCAAAAGTTGTGTGCATGTTATGTCTTTTCTCCAATGGTCTACATTTTATCCTCATCCATCCTTCCTTTCAATCTATTTTTAATGATCTATAACTCCTGGGAGTTTCCATGTCCATATGAGTTAGTCTGTAGTTCTTTAACTCTTTCAGCTCCTTCTTTCTTTATTATTCTCCTCTTTCCTCCCACCAAATGTTTTTTTAAAATGTTCAATACTAAATGATTATTGCCTGATCAACATACTTGCTACATTTTGTCACAGAAGAGAGAAAAACTATTGCTGCAGCAAGAAACCTTGCATTTTCCTATGTAACGTTAGTAAAGATCAGGCTGAATGAGCATTTCATAACCAAAAATGAGTGAATTTAAAAAGGAAAAAAAAATATTGGAAGAAGGATTGCTTGCCTACTATAGAAGAATGGACACTTAAAGTTTCAAATTTAGCAGAAATGGCCAAGATTTCTGCTTATTTGAAGGATCATTCACAAGAAAGATACATTTCGGTTTGGAGAAGATGGATAGATTATATTCAGAATAAATATGGGACTAAAAAGTTCCATTTGGCTTATGAGTGAATATTAGATTTATTATTACTAATAGTTTATTATAGTGGAGTTTTTCTTAGGTTTAATTATATGATATTATTACTTTTAGTATTAGTATTGTATTGTATTGTTTAGTAATTAGGTTGTTAATTT
>NW_015387336.1:218238-231279 GCF_001527695.2 Protobothrops mucrosquamatus
AAGAGGGAGGGGGTTTTTTGGGGTGGGTATGGGGATTCATATTGTAATTTTTATAAAACTTTTAATAAAAAAAAAAGAAGAAGAAGAGGTTGGCAACTGTATGCTTTTAGGCACAAGGTCTACCCTTTTAAAGGGCCTCCACAACCCCAAAACTGCTTTGTTGTTACAACTCTCAAAATCTTAAAGAATGTGGCAGTCTTCTGCGATTTATGACTGGGGTAAAGCCACATTACATCAGAAGAGGATGCCAAGCTGCTCCAGCAGCAACAAGTCAGCTAGAACCGATTAAGAATGTTATATTAGAAATAGATATTGAGCGGCTTTGGGAAAAAGTAATACTGTTTTCAGGATTCCCCAGCCCCAACTGCAAGGCCATCCATCATGCTGAGTCTCCATGGCACATTCCAGACCTGTCAACCTAATTAGCTCATGTATGAAAAGACTTTACAAGGGGGGGGGGAAAGCCACTACACAAATGCTAAAATGTTATGTGTGTTCCTCAAAGTCAGTGTTGACTCCTGGCAACTGCTTGGACAAGTCCCTATAGTTTTCTCGGCAAGATTTTCAGAAGGGGTTTTGCCCTTGCCAGCTTTCTCGGGCTGTGAGAGAGTGACTGGCCCTTGGTCGCCCTACAGATTTTGTGCCTAAGGCAGGACTGCTTTTCTCCATCTCCCAGTTTTAGTTCAGTGCCTTAACTACTACCAATTGATTGTCACAAAGTGTTTCACTGTGGCTTGAAAGTGTTTCTCTCTTTCTTATCATATTAGACTTCTAGTAAGCAGCATCCTTTAAAAGAAGCGTGACTCTAGGCTTCCTAGCTGAGTTAATTTAGGTCAGGATTAAAAGGATTTCGGTGGAGATTTACTCTTTTGCTTCCCAATATTTGACATTTTTGTTATAAATTCAGTGTGCCCCAAATATCTAACTAAAATTACATGCCAGTCTACTATAGAGCTTAGGATATAGGTATCTGCCACTGTGCCTTTTCCTTGGGTACCAACCGAGCAACAAAAATCCCACTTGATGGCATAACATGTGCTAGAAGTTCAATAGTTGGCAACTCAAGAGAGGGCTGGTGAATCCCCCCCACAAACACACACAGAGCCCTCTTAGAATTCAGCATCAGGCTCAGCTGAAGAATAATATACAGTATTCACTAAGACTATTTTAGTGTCATGGTTCCAACAGATGAAACTCTTCAAAGAACTTCGAGGCATTGTTTACCTTAAAGAATCTTTATTAGAGAAGCATAGCATCGGCACTAACATAATCGAAGGCAAAAACTGGATTCCCCTCCCCTGAGCACATAGTATCAAAGCACAATTCCCTCCTCCAATTAACAGTCATAAATCACATTCTTCAATTAGTTTGAAATGCAGGCTTTCCCTCCAATTCTCCAGCCCACCAATTCTTATCATCTCTTATTTCAATAACCTTGGTTCACATACTAGGTCCAGTATTGTTATGTCTAGCTAAACTCACATGCACATTCCTCCCCCCAGCATCATCTAACTCTAACTCTAAGAGTAAAACATAAGAAGAAAATGGTTGCATCTCCAACTGTTGTCAAAGCAAAACCATCAGATGTTAGCAGCGTTGACATTTACTTGAACTAATGTTGCTACCCCATTTAATGGGTTGCTGCTGCTGTCCTTACAAAGCTGCTGTATGGTTTATTCATTTATATGCAGAATTTATAGGCTGCTCCAATCAGCCTAATTTGAAGTAACTGTAATTTTGGCAATGACCCTTGGTGATATTGACTTGTACTGCTACACTGGGATTGCTTTTCAAAAAAACCTGACTAAATCCCATCTGGATGAAGCAGGCAGCCTGAACGAATTAGTGAAATTATCATGTTCCCACCCATGGAGTTTTTTACAATATTATTATAACCTATGGAAAAGGAGATATATTAAAGGATGTATTTAATGAGATCCTTTCACTGGTTGGTTTTTGTAAGTTTACCAGTTGGTGCTCTTGTACTGTTGATGCAAATCAGCCAGTGAATGGTAGTTTTCCACTTTTTAGTCAGAACAATATACACAGTTATTGTATATTGTATATTGTAAGTTAAAGATGACTAATTCACTTCTATTCAGAGATACTATGCACATTTTTAACTTAGAGTGGGTCTCTCAGTTTTCTAAAAAGATCCATAAGGTCCTATGATCGTAAGCCACCTAGAATTACAAAAGCCTACATACTAATATATGTAAACAAATGAGTAGTAAGATTTTTTTTCTCCCAAGGAAAGCCTCTTCAGACAAAATAAAAACACAAAGCATTGGGGACAACCAGTTGACAACATCCACTATTTACATTAAGTCACTTCTTCAAACCCCAGTTATTTGAAAAGGACACTGCAGAAATATAGGCAGAAAAGAATTCCCTCTACATCCAAAGAGTACCAGCACTCAATCTAACACAACTGGGACTAAAGAACATGGAGGCGTAAGAGCACTGGCATCCAGGTTACAGGAATGGATAAATAGATCTTACTGATAGATAAAATCTTACTGATCTAATGATAGGTGCAATCAGATGACTTTTGAATACTATTCAATACAGAATAAGGGTAAGGTCCAGCCAGTTTAAAAGCAAGCATAGGTTGCTCTCTCTGATTAAAAGCATACAGAGAAAAACAACTCCCTGAAATTTAAAGGATGTTGGATTCCTTTTTCTCAGCGATCCAGCCTGTAATTATCCTCCCGAGGAGAAAAGCACGTCTCTAAAATTTTGCAAGATTTCCATCTCTTAACAATTTAAATGCTTGATGTCATGCAGCACAGCTTGCTAGTTAAAGCAGAGGACAGTTACTCTTAATCTGACTGAGTTTGCCACAAACACCTACCAAATCAGTTCTTTAGTGATAGCCCAAAAGGCTTTTTCACCAGCTCAATTTACACTCTTCAACAGCAAAGGTCAATTTAGGTACTGTTTTATCACTTGTTTATGTGCTTGGAACAGCAAAACAGGAGACAGGAAAAGCTGGAGTCTAAAGTGACCCTGAAAATATTTTGTTATTTCTGTTTTGTTTTTATTGCACATCCCTAACATAATGCGGTCAGTTTGGCTAGAGATACCCTTCAGTGATTAGCGTAACAGACAGCTGATGATCCTGATGAGTACACTTGGGCCTAAATTACAACAAAACCAGGAAACCATGTAATCATGGTGTCAAGTGTTATGATACCAAGGACATAATCAAGCAGCCTGGGTGTCCAGGAATGCAGCATCCAGGCTCAGACATCAAATTCAACAAGAAGACTTCAAAACCACTTTGTGCGGCAAGATGCCCGGGAAATTAAGCCTAGATGCCCAGGGTATCTTGCTACTGCATTGCCAGAGACTGCCAATGGATAGGCCCAGCTGATGGTAACAACTCCCAAGTAACCTTGGCTGAAGTTGAAAAAATTAATCAGGGATCAGATTTGCTTAGTGCCAAAATGACCCTAAGCCACCTGCATATTCAAAAACTGGATTCTAGATGGGGAATCTTAAAAAAAAATAATCCCATAAAAAGATTACATCAAAACTGGCCCAACAGATAACACAGATGTATTGACTCAAGGAGACTTGTCTTCACTAACTATATTTCTAGGCTGAATTTCAAACATGTCATTTTCAAGTGGGGAGGGAGACAAACATAAGAATTGTGTGATGGGAATTCAGCATAAAAATCACCTTTTTACTTGACCTGGGTGTCCTTCAAAAAGTGGTTTTGCCCACCTGGAACTGCTTTTCTACATCCTGCCAACTCTTCAGTTTCCACGAGGGACCATAAAAATTGAGATCTCCTGACTTTCAACCATAGAAGCTTTTTAGGTAATAGGTACTGTATGTTTTATCCCAGAAAGAAGTATCTGGCAGAGAGCCAGTTGGTGTGGTGGTTACGACCTTGGATTAGGACCAAAGAAACCCAGAAACAATAGTACCCTTTGCCATGATTTTGAGCCAATCACACTCCCCCAGCCCAGCTCACCTCACAAGGTTGTTGTGTGGGGAAAAATATTGGAGAAGGGAATGCTACCATATATATGTTGCCTGGATCTCCTGGAAAAAGGTAAGATATAAATCTAATAAACAATAAGATTCAAAACAAATATATAACAATAAAGTTGGAAGGGACCTTGGAGGTCATCTAGTCCAACCCCCTGCTCGGGCAGGAAACCCTATACCCACCCCATTGCCAGCAATGGCAAAACCGTCCCGATACATTGCACAACGTCACGTGACATCACAAGTCTGACATGTCTGCCCTATACCATTTCAGAGAAATGGCTGTCCAGTCTCTTCTTAAAAACTTCCAGTGTTGGAGCATTCACAACTTCTGGAGGCAGGTTGTTCCGCTGATTAATTGTTCTAACTGTCAGGAAATGTCTTAGTTCTATGTTGCTTCTTTCTTTGGTTAGTTTCCATCCATTGCTTCTTGTCCTGCCTTCAGGTGCTTTGGAGAATAGCTTGACTCCCTCTTCTTTATGGCAACCCCTGAGATATTGGAACACTGCTATCATGTCCCCCCTCGTCCTTCTCTTCATTAAACTAGACATACCCAATTCCAGCAACCATTCCTTATATGTTTTAGCCTCCAGTCCCCTAATCATCTTTGTTGCTCTTCTCTGGGCTCTTTCTAGAGTCTCAACATCTTTTTTACATCGTGGTGACCAAAACTGGATGCAGTATTCCAAGTGTGGCCTTACCAAAGCGTTATAAAGTGGTATTAACACTTCACACAATCTTGATTCTATCCCTCTGTGAATACATTCTAGAATTGTGTTGGCTTTGTTGGCAGCTGCAGGACACTGCTGGCTCATATTTAAGTGATTGTCCACTAGGATTCTGAGATCCCTCTCACAGTTACTACTATTACATCCTCACATGCAGTTGTTATGCAGCCCACATGAATAAGATACTACATAATCTCTTTGAGATACATCAGCTCATACTGTTCCAAAAATTCTGAATCAAAACAAACTGTATGAATAAGTCATACACCTTACAACATAACTATTAAATACTCCTCTTACAAGTACAGTTTGTAAATCTAAAAGTATTTGAGAGGTATTCAGTATATTGAAAATTTATTTAAGCATTACTGACTAAACTATCTAATCTAACTTACTTAAAATTCCATGTTGCATACAAGTATTTGGATCACAACACCCACCTACATAATCGTACGATTGGCAAAGAGCAAATTAAGGAAGCATAATGATAATGTCAGCATAGTTTCAATCTGGATACTCTCCAGATTCTCTTCTTTTTCAACTCTGCACAAAATCTATTGTAGGTGTTATTAACAAAAATCAGACACTGCTTATATCCTTATGCATACTTTTCTGACAGATCTGTATCCATTGCACGGTGACTGGAAGACCAGTTTTAAATCAGCTTAGACTTTCCAAAGGCTAAGTTGCAAAGCTGATTGTGAAAGCATCTGCCAGTCATTCACCGTGGCTGATTAGGAAAGCATCACAAAGCATTAAAGGTCTGTGATTTCAAGAAAATGAAACAAAAGGTGGTGATTAGACAGTGTACGGTTCGTTAAAGTATTCTCACAAAAAAAGGAGAATCAGTTATTCACCTGCAACTAAATCATCGTCCTATTCTATTGTTAAAGACAGTTACAGTTAATACTGGCTACTTCCAGACCACAGGTTTCCAAAGCTGCCCATCCTTAGACTTATTCTATCTTGTCCTTCAAAACAGATTTGTATAGTCTGTTAAAAATGGGGAAGAAACCATGTGGAAAAGATGAGAAAAAGGGCTCCAAAATCAGAAAACAAAACCCACATGTTCTGCCACTCCTCAGTCATGGAAACTCACAGGGTGATTATGGGCCAATTGTTCTCAATCTACCTCACATGTTTCTTGATGGGGAGGGTATAGAACAGGCATGTCAAACTCGAGACGTCACATGACATCGCACGACGTATCAGAGCTTTTTTGCCATTGCCGGCAATGGCGTGGGCGCGGCTCCGGAAATATGAAACTGGCCCGCGGGCCGGCAGTTTGACACCCCTGGTATAGAAGGAGAGAGTGCTCCATAGATTGCTTTGAGTTCCTCAACAAAAAGGTTGCTATAAATCTAAGAAATAAACATAGTCTCTGGACGCCGAACAAATTCTGCAGAAGAAGTAAGATTTTCTGGAAAACCTCTGATCAATTTGAAGGATTCTGAACTAATTTTATACAGTTGGTTAAAAGCAAATTGTCTCCAAATCTTAATGATTTTAGCCCTACTGAATTCAGGATACTGCAAGCAAGAAGCAGAAAATATGATGAAGGTTTAATGCATACTTACGGTAGCTATGGAGAAACTCTAGAGTCTATGCCAACCAACCTTTTTCTAAGCCAGGACATTTTTAAACCACAGGTTGCTGCATGTCATAGAGGCTTGCTTACACGCAGCAACAACGACAACTAGGCAATAGGTAAACCTATCATGCTAAACAGGGGTCTTCAAACTTGGCTCTTTTATGACTTGTGGACTTCAACTCCCAGAATTCCTCAGCCAAGCATGCTAGCTGAAGAATTCTGGGAGTTGAAGTCCACAAGCCATAAAAGGGCCAGGTTTGAAGACCCCTGTGCTAAACCCAAAGCAAAACATCTTACAGTGGTTGATATGTGAATCATATCAGGTTATCAGAAAGCACAGTTCCAGCTGAAACTTTGCTTCAACAGCCCTAGCATAAAGAAGTATTTTCATTTCTAAGAGAATTAATTTCAATAACTTGAATTACAGGTAGTCCTTGACTTACAACCACAACTGAGCCCAAATTTTCCACTGCTAAGCAAGACGGTTGTTAAGTGAGCTTCGACCCATTTTATGACCTTTCTTGCCATAACTGTTAAGTGAATCACTGCAGTTGTTAAAGTTAGTTGCACGGTTGTTAAGTTAATTCGGATTCCCCATTGGCTTCGCTTGTCAGAAGGTCACAAAAGCTGATCACCTGACCCCAGGGACACTGCAACCGTCATAAATATATGCCAGTTGCCAAGCATCTGAATTCTGACCGTATGTCCATGAGGATGCTGCAACGGTCATAAGTGTGAAAAATGGTTAAAAGTCACTTCTTTTCAGTGCCATTGTAACTTCGAACAGTCATTAAATGAATGGTTGAAAGTTGAGGACTAATTCAACACAGGCACAGATGGAAGTAAACACACGCTCCAGGGACACCGGCCAAACATTCTGCACTCTAGACTGAGTATCTGCACTTAGGGATATATCATGCCAAACCCCAATCTAAGTATTTACTCTGTGGCTAAAGATTTCCAAAGTCAGGGACAAGCTACAGTATTTGTTTCAGGACTCAGAATACCACGGCAGTATCTTGGCACACCAGAGCAATCCATTAGATATCCAATGAAGGAGAATAGACACATCTTTTAGAAGCTCATTTTGGCACCGAAACCAAATCTTTGAAATATGTTTGCTTCTCTTAAAAATCTCAACAAAGACTTCCAGTCAATAACTGTGCTTACAGTGAGGAATGTAACTCACCAAAAGCAGGAAGGTGTCATTGATGCATGTTCTAATTTACACAATGCTCACAACAAGAATGAAGAGTTCAAGAAGAAAACCTTGAGTAGTGTAAAAATGCATTTTAAAAAAAGAGATACAAGATAATTTGTTTCATCCAAACAAAAAGAGTCTGTTTTACCAAATTTGAACAGCTTATGATCAAAGGCAATACAAATGAAAAATGTCAATATATCACACGTTATATTAAGCTAAAGTGTGTTTAACACTGGTTGAATGAAGGAATGCTAATTGGCTGGTTTCACCCAACATGCTAAACTATAAATCATAGTTTAGAAAATACAGTTGCTGGGTTTTCAATCATCTAAACCAAAATCTATTATGACTAGTTATGATGAATGAACCCATGACATACTGAATACCAGTGATTTTGGGGCAGTACTATTAGCTCAACCATCAGCCAAAGGGTTTCAACACAAGTTGTGCAGAAACCAGGACATAAACTATTCAATCCAAATAAAACTCTTACATGGAGTTACTTTCCCATCATTGTATTTACATTAGGAAATAGAATTTGAATGCCTTATTTAGGATAAGGGTAAGTAAGTATTCCTGAAAGAAGATTTAAGAACTTCTATTACTGCATATATATTATTAATCACTCTAACTAAACCTAAGATATTAAATAACACATATTTAATTGTCCAAAAGCACTTCAGTTGTGATACACTGTACACTTCCTAAAGTTTGTATCTGCAACCTCCCCTAAAAATAAATGAATGACATATTTGCATTTTTATTAGGAATCAGCTGTTATTATGGCCACAACTAAGACCTTGAGAGAAGAGGAAAAAGGAGCAGAGTAAATGTAGTCCTTGTTTAGCAACCACAAGTGGGATTGGCAACTGAGTCATTAAGTGAAACTGTCCCTAAGTGAAATCACAACTATGTTTACAATTTTACTTCAGCTTTCCTATCTTTACAGACCTGTGAAGGTTGTAAATGTGAGGACTGGCTGTAAAGTTACTTTTGTATCACCACCAAAGATTCACTAAATGAGGCAATCACTAAACAAAGACTACCTGTAGCCCCATCAGCAACCACTCTTCCATTCATCAAGTTTCTCAAGAGGCACCATTTGAGTTTTCCTTCTCAAGCAAAACTGCCCAAGAAATTCTTATTTCTTGTTTAGTCTGGTAACATCAAACTTTGTTAGCCAGTGGACAATCCATGATCCATTGGCTCATCCTTTCAGAAATATTTCCTTAATCAGAAAAAGAGAATGATCGGGGAGGGGGCCAAAAAGCAGTGGGAGTCCCCCCAACCCATTCGTGTCAGAGGCAACATTTAAGATGCTTCTGGCTTAAAAGCAGTGACATCACCATTGCCTGGGTGACGCCTATAATGGCTCCTTTCGTGTCCCCATCGAGGAAGTGCAGCGAATGATAGGAGCTCACCCCGCCACCAGCAGCACTTGGGTCTCAAAGACAGGCTTGCTAATCCAACTCAGCATCCTAACTACATGAGCCACCGTGCTCCTATGGTAGTGGGAATGACTACCAACTTCCTACTGGCTTCTCCAATGATATTGCTCATGAGAACCCTGCAGGGAGCATCAGAAATCACTCTTCCTCCTCTTTGGCTGACTTGCAGAACTGCGTGTCACTTTGCTGAGGGAAGGGGAACAAAGGGAACAATGGACTACAAGGATAACTGTACCTCCATTTCCCATCCTGGCATGTCCCAAAGGGCCCTCTCCCTCCAGGATGGAAAAGAGCTCACCGGTTAGCTGATACTGGACTCAGCCAACCCTACCAAGTCAGCAGGCATCCAAGTCTCTCTCTCATTCTTCCGTTACCATCTACCAACATTAAAATAATTCAAATTTCAGCCTCGGTTCCAATGCAGCCAATTGCCATTGACTTCATTTCCATGGGAGTAATAAGTCCCAGCATTCTGGAAGCCCATTTGAGTTACCTTGCTTCAATAATTGTTGCCCTATACCAGGGGTAGGCAACCTTGGCTCTTTTATGACTTGTGGACTTCAACTCCCAGAATTCCTGAGCCAGCCATGCTGGCTCAGGAATTCTGGGAGTTGAAGTCCACGAGTCATAAAAGAGCCAAGGTTGCCTACCCCTGCCCCTATACCTTCTAATGTCGCCCAATCGAAGTTTACAAACAAACATGGAAGAGTTTCAATAAAATATAAATGTTGTATTCAGTCTGTCTTTTCTCTCCTTTTTTATTATTAATCTGCAATTCCAAGGCATTTTGTGATCTTACTAATTACCAGATGGGCCTCTTAGCTTTCAAAGCAGAAATAATGCCTTCCCCTTCTTTGGAACATAAATAAAAACCTCCCAACTTCAAAATAGATCATAATGAAAACACACAGGTCGTATCCAGAAACACATTTATTACTTAGCTGTTAAATATAAGAATACCTTCCCCTATTCATAACACTTTTTGAGCCTTCTCTTATTTGTTATATGCCTCAAGCTCTTATGTAAAAATGCATCTTCTCTATGCAATTTGATCACATACAGCACATCAACCAAAGGTATAAACCTCTCAGTCTCAGCCATGTCCTCCCAGTTGCAGTGAGAGAAATTCAGTTTTACTAACTTGCAATTCAAAGTGCATCTTCCATCTTTGAATATACATATACCCCCCAAAAAACACCAATGCATGCACTTTTTTTAATAAAGATAGTTGCTAAGATGCCTTTCCAAACACAAGGTCACTGGGGGGAAACCTCTGGGGCTACATTTTTTAAAAAATCACCACAATCCCTCAGCATTAGCCAAACCAGATGAGTCTGTTCTAAGTGACAGCACGGCAGTATCTGGTGGGCCACAATTTCCCCAGCCATGTTTTCAAAAACCCCATGATGAACCGCTAAAAATAAATACATGAGGCAGCAACAACTTTTAAATTATTAGCTCCTACTGAATTCAACAGAACTATTTTATAATTTCACAGATGATGGTTCGCCTATTTTACGTTCCTTACTTTAGAGCAGGGGTCTTAAACTCGCAGCATCACGTGACATATCGCGACGTATCGTGACTTTTTTTCCCATTGCCGGCAATGGGGTGGGCGCGGTTTTGGCATGACGCATCCGGCCCACGGGCCGGCAGTTTGACACCCCTGCTTTAGAGTGACTAAATTCTCTTTTGCTAAAAATGCAGAGACTAGATGATCTAGTGAAAAAAAGAGAGAGAAAGATAATACATTAATACAAATTTGCTGCTCTTTTATGGGTAAGAAGTTCCATTTATTAATCCTCAAATCTGACTTGTGAAAAGGGTTCAAGCTGATGTTTGCTTAAATTTATTCATAGCTTATATACCAAATTTTTCGCTCTATCAAATGCACTTTTCCCCCCCCCAAAGATGGGGGAAAATGTCTGTGCGTCTTATGGAGCGAATGCCGCCTCCCACCGCGCCGCTCCGCGTCCCGCACCTCCGTGTTTCAAGCCTCTGTGGCACAGAACTGCTGGCGTTATGCTTCGGCGGAAGACGTTTTCTTTTACAGATGGGGCGGGTAGGCCTGACATTCGCGCGCAGGCAGGACCCCGCCCGCCGAGCCACCGCTTCCCCATCGCCCTCCACGCCAGCCGGCTCCATCTCCAGACCTCCCAGTTGACGGGCACAGGTCCGGGGCTCGCCAGCTGACGGGTGCAGGAGGTAGGTGCCGCCGTGCTGTGCCGCCGTGCTGTGCCGCCGCGCTGCCGGCAACCATGTAAGCCCTTGCATGGTCGGGTGGGCCTGACATTCGCGTGCAGGATTCGCGCGCGCCTACCTCCTGCGGCCGCCGAGCCACCGCTTCCCCATCGCCCTCCACGCCAGCCGGCTCCGTCTCCAGACCTCCCAGCTGACGGGCGCAGGTCTGGGGCTCGCCAGCTGACGGGCGCAGGAGGTAGGCGCCGCCGCGGCCTCCCAACCGCGCCCTCCCAGCCGCTTGCTTCTTCGGCTGGAGCAATTGCAAGGGCTTGCATGGTCGCTGGCGGCGCGGCGCAGTGGCGCAGTTGGGAGGCCGCGGCGGCGCCTACTTCCTGGGCCTGTCAGCTGGCGAGCCCTGGACCTGCGCCCGTCAGCTGGGAGGTCTGGAGACGGAGCTGGCTGGCGTGGAGGGCGATGGGGAAGCGGTGGCTCGGCGGCCGCAGGAGGTAGGCGTGCGCGAATCCTGCGCGCAAATGTCAGGCCCACCCGACCATGCAAGGGCTTGCATGGTTGCCGGCGGCGCGGCGGCACAGCGCGGCGGCGCCTACCTCCTGCGCCCGTCAGCTGGCGAGCCCCGGACCTGCGCCCGTCAGCTGGGAGGTCTGGAGACAGAGCCGGCTGGTGTGGAGGGCGATGGGGAAGCGGTGGCTCGGCGGGCGGGGTCCTGCCTGCGCGCGAATGTCAGGCCCACCCGCCCCATCTGTAAAAGAAAACGTCTTCCGCCCAAGCATAACCTTTAAGGATTTTAAGGATCTTTGAGAGGGAGAGAGAAATAGAGGGAGAGAAAGAGGGAAAGAGAAATAGTATAATACCGGTATGTACCGGTATGTGCATCTTATGGTCAGGGGCGTCTTATAGAGCGAAAAATACGGTAATATTATTGAAAATGAAAAAGAACATAATACTGTAGAAGAGGAAAATATAGAATACCGTACATTCATATTCTCCTTTACTGATGTAATTTTTTTTCTCTTTTCTCTTATTTCTCACAATTCTAAATTCTACCTTGGTTCCACAAGTCATGCATATCACTTATAATGCTGACCCTTTTTATGCTAATAGATGCTGTATCCAAATAACAAGGCCTTGTTGGTGTCAGCTATTCACTCAGTATCCGCAAATTATTGGGCAAATTTTAGGTGATGCAGAAGACAATTTTCTTTTAAAAGTGAAAAATAGTCAATTTTCCACACAGTCATAAAAAATTGTCCAATATCCGCCTCAGTCAATATTTGAACTGTTATCTCTTAGCCAGTGCATTCAACAGGTGGGGGAAAGTATGTGAACACATGAAGGCCAGCTCTGTCCAAGGCACACTATTTTCTTTCTGCATGTTTCCACAATGGCAGACAGCGCACTCTATTCTTTGCCCTCAGTTGACAAAAGGCAACAGACACCACCTGACATCCACATAACTATAACAGATGGTGAGACATCCTTTTTGAATAGGAAGTAATAGAAGATAGAAATCAGGAGTGCAGTAACTACAGGCACTTTCTGTTTTCAAGCAACAGGTATCTGCTCTCTTGAAAGGTTCAACAATACAATACCTGAGTTCTGATCAGCAGGTACAGCCACTTCAGCTATGTGTTCCTTTGGATCACTTTTCTTCTCCCAACTGGTGAATGCTGCAATTTGGATTACAATGCAATGGCCTAAACTGCTTTTCCAATTCTAGGAAAGTTGCCCGACGATGATAGACATTGTCTAAGAGAGAGATTTCTCTACAATGTGCAGAGGAATAACCACATGAATCCTTTTCAACAACCTTAAAAAGAATCCTCATATGCCGGAGAGACTAATTAGTGGATCAAGAATTATATTTTG
>NW_015387337.1:0-144424 GCF_001527695.2 Protobothrops mucrosquamatus
TTGAAATAGATGATCTCTTAATAACTTTGGTGAGATATTCAGATGTTGTGAGAAAAGAGATTAAGAAGATAACTAGAAGCAAGATGGATGTAGTAGATTGTAGTGGCAGTGGATGTACTGTTGGAAGATTTGATTAGAGAAGATTAGAGATGCCTATTTATTGAGTTGGTTACTATTGTCGATTGCTTGATACATAACCAATTAGATAAAAGTGGTATTAAAGCAGTACAATTGTAGTAAGAACTAAAATCTCTTGGAAAGTAGTATAATTTCATCCGGCAATAAAAACATTATAAGGACATGCCAAGTAAGTCTGCTTGAGAAGAACTCAACAATTTTCCTATCATTGTTATGAGAAACCCATTTTAATAAATGACTAATGTTGGTAGGACACTTGGATTCCATGTGATTAAGATGTTTACAATATTAATAAGAGAAGACATAGTTATCTCATATAAGAAAGAAAACTTGTTGGAGAGCATTATAACATGGCTAAAACCATCTGCTAAAGTTAATAACTAAACCTATGGTCAAGATTGAGCTTTATCTGAGAAAATTGGCACACAGCTCTTACTACCATCCACACTCATGAAAGTAGCCTTGTCCACAAACAGTATCTCTTACCTCTGTGTAAATTTTTTTTGTCTGTCATGGCATCTTAATTTCAGACTTATAGTAAATTGCCTGCTGTCTAATTTTGGGTAGCAAGTTAATGCCATTGTCTGATAGACACATGAATTTGAAGACAAATGGAAGAAGTAGTATCCCGAAAATGAGTTTGATAACAGCATTAATCTTGTTAAGAAAAGAAGGAAGCTATAGAGTAAAGCTCTGATATTGCTGTTCCTTTTGGAAAATCAGCTTCCATTTGCACTAATGGATTATGGCCCAAAATACGCAGTAGAAGAACAATTACCCTCATCTGTTTCCAAAATTTTCAGCTTTATGTACAAAAAAGCAATGTTATTTGTTATCATTCAAATTATGGCACCTTACCAGAGTAGAGAATTCATCTATGTGTTTTATTTTTCACTCTGATTTTGTAAAACCTATGAAACAGATAGGAAGATGCTACGTTACAGCTGATAGGTACCAATAATTTTTGTAAGACAGAATATGGCCAACATGGCAGAGGTAGGAAGAAGGAATTAAAAACACAGATTTTCCTGAAAGCAAATTTGGGTATTTTATCCCAACAGATTCATGGGACTGGGCAATTAATAGTGTTCCCACAGAATAAATCTGAAATGGTGGCAGATATGACCATTTAAAATTATCTAAAGTAGCAAAGAATCTTTTCATCTTTCTTTCTGCTATGTTGTTTTTGATTTTTGCACACTAGAAAGAATATATGTAATATTTCCTTCTTCTAGTACATTAAACATTATATTTCAGCTGCAACTTTAAAAGCGATTTGTGGGTTCACACTGGAACAGCTTTATGCTAAGGTTCAATAGGTACTGGCCTAGGGCACCAAAATGAAGAAGATGCCACTACTGCCTTTTCTTTTAGATCATCCTAAAAATGCAAATTGTCACATTGGTGAGACGTGGTCCTGCCAGACAAAGTGGCCTAGGGGAGTCATGTACCCTTGACCCACCAATGTGTGCACATGCCCTCTTGGGTGGCAGATTGTACAATACTTTTTTTATCCTTATAGGAACCCTGTGTTATGATTTCCATATTAATGATAAAGGGATAGGATCAGAGAGTAGGTTGCCTAAGTATTATTATATTAGAAGAAATTTTCAACCCAGGGATTTTTTTTACCTAGGGCTCATGAGTTATTCAGCTTCAGTAATCCAGATAAAATCTCTTAACCACTTGCCAATGGCAACTTGAGCAACTGTTTCAAAGATCCGGTATTTGTAGCACTGCCATCCCACCTGCTCTTTTTACCAGCTTCTAAAGCAAATCAAACTTGATGTGGCACTACTGAGTCAAGATTTTCTTTGATTATTTTCTTAGGCTCTTTTATGCCTTTCTCAGTAGAAATTGTGAGTGTGAGTCCTTTCAGGACTGCTGACTAAGTTAGAAGCTAGGAAGAACTCTTGTTCTTGTTCTTTCTTATATGTAGCAGGTAAGTGGCATTTTCCTCTG
This sequence comes from Protobothrops mucrosquamatus, assembly GCF_001527695.2. Classification (NCBI taxonomy): domain Eukaryota; kingdom Metazoa; phylum Chordata; class Lepidosauria; order Squamata; family Viperidae; genus Protobothrops; species Protobothrops mucrosquamatus. The sequence goes on from NW_015387337.1 coordinate 2,101, forward strand.
TGAAAGCACTTTGCACTTTCTTTAACTAGCAGAATTGCTCTGCTGGTAAACATTATCCACTTGGTCTTTTAGGTACATGAGGGGAAAAAATTGAGAATGCATTGGTACTTGTTCTTTTTTAAAAAGTAAAGGTGAAAAGAATGAGAAAGATTAACTTTCCTTGGAGTAGATAATGTATAATAGGAAAGGGCACCCACAAACTCAGAAAAGAAAGAGGAATAGTTGGAGAGGAACTGTTCTCCAGATAGTAATTAGCAGGCCAGTAGTTTGCTTTATGTTTGTCAGTGGCAGGACTCCACAATAAAGCTGAACCCATCTGTCAGTAAGCCCACAGATAGGACCCACATATGCTCAGGCAATACATTTCATACAAACGACATCATTTATACATCCTGGTTTATATACAAAAGCCAAAAGGGAGCAGTAATATTCAAATGAAAGTTCCATGTGCAGAGTCATGGACAAACATGTCATCTTACTGGATGAAAAATGACAAAAGCAACCAAAGTCCCTATGGAATTGATTCAATGGTTACATTCTGCACAGAAAAAATCCAGACTAAAACTGAAAAAAAGTGGGGGAGAGGGAATTTCCTATAGACCAACACTGACAGAAGCTCTTTTTCTGTTCCCTTCCAGTTTCAACAGAATGGGCAGCAGGTGGCAATTTTAAGTGCAGACTAAGACAGTTGCAAATTGATTAATGAATGAATGGTGGTAAATGGTAGGAGCAGCAGTTGGCAAAGTTGTGACAGGGGTGTTAGAGGCTTAGGTTCATTTTCTGTGCAGGTGGGCTGACAAATGATCAGTGGAAGAAAACAGAGCTTCTTCCCAAAAAGATTGTCATGAAGAGGAAAAATGGTAAAGAACAGTAAATGACTTGGAACTTTTTGTTACTGCATATTGGAAGGCTGATGATCTTTGGAACTCAGGAATGTCTGCTATGTGCGTGAAAAAGGTCAATCTGGTGGCCACAATCAGATGATAAAATCTCACTCTTTTTTACATGCACCATGACAAACATAAAAAAGGGGTCAGGTGTGGCCACCATCTTGACTTTTTTACTCCCTTACTCCTGTCATCCCTGTTGGAGACTCATCAATTTCTCAATTTTGTAGGTTAATTTTGTAAATCAGGTTGTATATTATCAGAAACTGAAAAAGAAAGGTATGAGATGTGTTTGAATATTAGTAGCTCGGGTTGGTAGTTGGGCTGTTGGTTTGATCTCCGAGCTTGGCGATTTGGCTGCAAATATTTCATCTCCATTTGACGGGGACATCTTTAGTGTGCTTTGAACCCGAAACCAGGCCATGACTGAGAAGCAACCAAACGAACAAACTCCATTTGCATCACACAGATAATACTCAAGCTCCAAAGACTATGGCTCAGCAATAACCAGCCAATCAAGTAGCCCAAAATCAGACCATGACTCAGAAACATCCAGACAAATAACACCTACACCAATTTACATCACACAAAAAGGTATTTAAAAGCCAGTGCTCTGACAGACAAGCACAATTCAAGCGCACTGAAGATGTCTCCCCCCGAATGGAGATGAAACGTTTGCAGGCATATGTGTGTTTGTCTATCTATCTATCTATCTATCTATCTATCTATCTATCTATCTATCTATCTATCTATCTATCTATCTATCTATCTATCTATCTATCTATCTATCTATCTATCTATCTATCTATCTATCTACACACACACACACACACACACACACACATTATATTAAGAAATCAACTGCCACAACCATGTAGAATTACTTTTAAAAATTAGAAACACTTAAAAAACAACTATGGTGGATGTATTTAAAAACAGTGATTTCCTCCAAGATGTTCTAGCACACAGAAAACTAAGTACATTATAATATGAATTCTCAATTATTGAGACTTCAGTTGGACATCAAAAAATTTCTAACTGTAAGATCTGTCCAACAACAGAACAAATGATTTCGGGAGGTGATAGACTTGACTTTGCTGGAAATATTGAAACCAGCATGACATTTATTTCTTGATGAAACCTGTTTGTAATGCATTTGATCTGGATTCTAAGCAATGGAAGAATGAATGAAATATAAGCAGGGCTTTTTTTCTCATAGAACGCCTAGAACGGAGTTCTGGCACCTTTTTTGGATGGAACCTTGTAGGATAGGCAAGGCGGGTTGTATGACGTGTGTGAGTTCCGGCACCTTTTTTTTTTTTTTTAGAAAAAAAGTTCTGAATATAAGTATAGCATTTTATTTTCCAAAATATCACATAATCACACATACAATTAATGTTATTTTCTTATAAATGTTATGGAAGCACTGCATATCAAATTATAATTAGTGGATCTGCTTTATTCATTTTTTAATTTTAATCCAAAATTGTTACATGTAAACATGTATCTATAAGGAGAGAGTTAAAACATATGAACAAAAAATGTAAGAATTATGAGTATTTAGAATCCCTCCCTCCCCCCTCCCTTTGAAATGGTACTGATCTAGAAATCCTTTTTAAGAAAGCTGAGATGTTCTGAAATCAAGCTGGATCCTGCAGAGGGCACAACCATGTACCATTCATAGCCTAGCTGTTCTACACAAGAAAATGTAATTTGTTTTTCATTTATCTCTGACTTGTAACCAGCTTTTGTAGGTTTTCAGTTTGAGTGTTTATGCAACTCAACTTCCTCTGTTTGCTTTTTTCATTTGATAACTCAGACTGGTAGTGGATGGAAAATGGAATTTTTATATTTTTCTGAATGTTGAACTGTACCTGACATCAGATAATTCTATGCAGAAATCAATGTATGAGTAATATTTCCTAATATTCAGAAGTTAAATTTGCACTTAACAGAGGCAAGCCAACATGTTATATTATGTTGCTGTAGAAGCTAACGATAAAAACAGAATTATGTCTTAGTCACTGGATAATATATTTTGTTGATAAAAGTGGTCTTCCCCCTCTATTTTCTGATGTAAACATTATTGTGAAAAATGATGACAATGGGAAGGATTTTGTTAATTAAAGGATGTATTTCAAAGCAAAAATAATAATTTTTTGAAGAAAAAGAAAGATAAAGGAAGGAAGAAATGGGAAATCAGAAATATAATACATCACACCAGATTGGTGAGGAAACATCCACTATTGATTGCTTTAATGCCTGCAGTGGTTGAATGTCAATGCAAGATTCTTTCCTGGAACAAAGATGGCAAAGCAAGCAGAAAAGGAAGCTTTAACTTTATATGATTATGTGAACCAGTCTCACCTAAAAATATATGTTGTTAGCTCTTAGCAGATGTTATGTTTGCCTATTGTCCATAATATACTTTTTGCTTTCTTCATTTTTGCCCTTATTCTGCAACAGAGTCTGACAGGACTATTGTTCTGATGACTGTGACTATTTTTCAGTTCTCAGTACAATGCTAATGTAGCTCAGTTACCACAGATGTATCTGCTGTCTTGTAAGATACAAAATATGAACTCTAGTGTGATCTGTCGTGTTGTCCCTGTTCTTCTCACTACAGTTAGGGCAAACAAAGAATACCAGTCTTCTCTGTTATTATATAGTTGAATCTAAAAGGCTAGCAGCAGAGTTGAATGTGGTCCTTTTCACTCAATGCCTGTCTTCAAATGAAAGGATCCAAATAATTTGTAAGTTGGATAATACTGTACTTGAAAATACAGCTAAGTACCATGGCTACTTGGAGTTTTTCCCTGTGTCACTCTAGTGCAAAGAAGCCCTGTGGGTCAATTTTTAAAGGACATGCCCTTATAACCTTTCCTTTGTCTCATATCCAGTCCATCCCAGCCTGCTGAAAGTAGCTGGCTGTTACAGTTTTAAAACAGCAGCTTCTTTCTTTTCTAATACATCAACCCACCTTGATGATGTGTCTGGCAGTTGGGATCTATTCAATGTTTACTAGACTCCTCCTCCCAGGTCACCAGTCATCCTTCTATGTCATTTTGATAAGAAATACAGAAGAGAGGATACTAGGCTTCCAAAGAGGTAGCTGCCAACAGAATGCCTCGCCCTGGTTTTTCCAACCCTTTTCACATTTTATACAGACTTCTCTGAATTATTTATTTAATTAATTCATTTTTATGGCCATGTACTCACATACAACACTGGACAGTTTTTTTTTAAAGAAAAGAACAATATATGCTATGTACTGTATTCACAATACCTATATACCAGGAGTCATGGTGGCACAGTAGGAGCCATGGTGGTGCAATAGTTAGAATGCAGTATTGCAGGCTGATTCTGCCCACTGTCAAGAGTTCAATCCTGACTGGCTCAAGGTTGACTCAGTCTTCCATTATTCCAAGATCAGTAAAATGATCACCCAGATGGTTGGGGGCAATATGCTAACTCTGTAAATTGCTTAGAGAGTGCTGTAAAGAACTATAAAGTGTTGTATGTCTAAGTGCATTGCTATTGTGTAATGGTCATAGCAAGAAACACCACCATAATACACATCATCAAGGTGGTTTATTCACTATACTATAACAATAAATAATGTTAAGCATAACATTGTTTTAGTATGACATCAGAACCAACCATTCTCATTCAAGTCTTTCTTCATTGGTGATTTATAGAATCTTCCAGGCATCACTGAGGGGAAAAAACAACTGCATAATGTTGACTCTGGAGATACTGCAATTCTTGAATTGAAATGGAATGTTTATATTCTCACTTGCTTCAACCAAGTTGCATTTATTAACGATAATGTATTGGATGTTGTCCTGCAAATATTGTCCATGGATGGAACTCATGTCATCTGTAGAGGAATTTTCCATGGAGTTATCCCTTTAAGCAGTTTTGCTGGCAGATTGATAGTTTTGAGGGTAAAAAGTAGAGAGTTTGGGGCGGGGGGGGGATGCAGTGGGTCTTTGAAATTTGGAATGACCTCTGATATATTCCTCCTAAGTCTGAGTAGCTATCTTGGAAAATATAGGTTCTCATTCATTATCCCACATAATTAGATGTATTTCAGAACAGAACAATAACTTTAAGGGGAAAATGGGGTATAAAACAATGATAAATCAGCATCTGAATTACAGCAAAGATGATAATAGTTTAATAAACTTTCTGATTGCTCACAAAAAGGCCCACTGGGCTGTGTTATTCTCTAGGAAAAAGACAGGCCCATGGTGGTACTCAGCTAATAAAATGGGCATTTATATTGTCAATCTACTCTTTACTAATGATCTCTGAGGTGGAGAATGCTATAATTAATTAAGCTGGAACACATTAGAAATAAAAGCACTAGCACTGTGCTGTTAGTTATAACTGAACTGAAATAATCAACAGTAAAGATTTGAATAAAAGGCCTCTTAATCTGAAGTTGTTGATAGTTTAAGAAGAGTTATCATTTTTAAAAAATTAATTCCCTATGACAAGTAGAGGAAATACAGATGTGATGCTAAAAGTACAAATGTTTGTCCATAAGAAGATATTTGCTGGATGAATCAGGAATAAATGAGCAAAGTGAGATGGACTGATGGGCCAAATAAGATTCTACATTTTCTTTTTTTCTATTTCCACACTGTTGCCTTCTAGGTATGCTAGCAAGTGTTTTCATCTTGCTGCTGAGTAAATTCCATGAATACTTATGTCCACCTGGCCCATGAGGAAGCTCAAAAAAATGGCACTCCAGACAACACTCCATCATCCTCATCCTTTCCTCAGCATGCTTATTTCTGTGATAAGGGAAGCCCTAATTGTTGTGCAGAAGAGTGGAAAGTTGCCCTCTGGAGAAGATAACAATAAATACAATAATACTCATTTGATTTTTATTCTGTTGCTAGTTTATTCTGCAAACTAATTAGAGTCTTACAAATCAAATGGATACAATGACAAAATAACAAAAATAATCCAAAGCAAAGACAACTTCTATTTCTCATCTGCCTGTCTTCGTGGCTCAGCTAAGTATTCAGTTTCCTTTTGAAAGTATCCAGTTTTGGGAATAATCTAACCTCAACCAGGAGGCCATTCCAAAAGGCCAACACTGCAAAATGCTTCTAAGGTTTGGCTGCCTTGACTTCCCTTAAAACCAGAAACAAAGAGCTGCTTCTACTCACACAGTGGTTAGGTCAATCCAAGAGGAGAGATGCACATCTCTAGTGGTCTCTAGGGGCCCACTTCCATAAATTACCAGATGTGAGACCCTATTTGTGAAACCTGACCATAGAGATCAATGGGGATTGCTGTTTACTAACGTCCTTCCCCACACTCTAACAATATCTTTGTGCTTTTAGAATCTAGGTTGGTGATGAAGTTCCCTGGGTTTATGGTTCTGGAGGTCTTTGACCTGCCTTTTCTGGGCCCAGGGTCTGAGATAGTATAGAATTTCATGGCAGCCATGGCAGCCATGGACCTGATCCAACTGATTCATGGCTTAGCACTACTGGATGGGGGGGGGGAAGAGGGACAAACATTTGATCTGATGTTTGTCTTGGAGAAGTTGTCTCAGGTACTGGATTTGGAGAATATTGACATCAGTTCCTTGTCATGAATAGATCCATCCTTTTTGGCTCCAGAGTTCTCCACAACTGCTCCTCATTGCAAAGAGGCAGGGCTTATCTGATTGGCCTGCCCCAAGTGCTAGAATGAGGTTGGGGTTTTCTCCAAAGCTATGGCATCTGTTTATGTCTGCAGATAGCCATCCAGAACACCTGTTTTTGGTATGCTGGTCTTCACTAGGTAAAGAGGAGCTGGAAAAGTTATTACAGGCGACTGGAGGAATATTCTCAGCATATCTCAGACAAAGTCCCATGGTTTCACTCTGAATTGGACTACGGCTGTGCAGTTCCTTTAGAAGTAATTGAGACACATCTGAGTCCTGTTATCTGGGACAATTCTGAGCCAGTTGATCCTGCAGATATGGATAGGCTTCTTGTGCCTGTGAACTTGGTCACCTGTATTCTGGTTAAGACATGGAAGTAGCATGTGGCTGGGTTTGATAAGTGGTTAATACCTCTGTGAGAAGGGAAGGTACTGCTTGCCTTGAACAAGGATGTTATTTTAATGATGATGCTTCCTCCCTCAGTGTCTAGGAGACAAGTTCTGAATATTAGCAAAATTATTTGAATATTGTGTTTAAAATAAGGCACAACACTTTTTAGTATTGTGTCATTTTTGTAGAGTCAGCACCTAGAGTATCATCTGAATTTTCACATGCCTTTAAATTTAAATGTAGCTATTTTGTATCCTCTCCCTTTAATTTCTTACTCCCATACTTTACAATAATGTAATGCTTATTTAGGACCATCAGTCATCTGTGAATATTGTGGCTGGCATTGCTAAAGTTTTCTACTGCTTTCTTTCCATGGTTAGATGAAACTCATAGTGCATGGAGAATTTCCCAGGACAGCTAAAGCGCTCTTTGATTATCTTTTTGATTCCCCCAGAAAAAGATTTTTCACACACATTTTGTTTGCTCATCCAAAAGACTACTCAGTTTACAGACTTTGAAGGCTCATTACAGAGTATTCTTCTATTTTCATGAAATAAAATGTTTTTCTTGACAGTTAGGCACCACCTCCTTCTTCAGGAAAGCCACAATCTGCCAACTTTGATGTGTTTTGCACCCAGGTATAGTAGAGATGGCTTACTGGCTTTATCCAGTTAGTCTTTTATTGTCAGTTTCCTGAAAGTTCTACACACACACACACACACACACACACACACACACACACACAACTTGTTTCTCTCTAATAGCAAACTCAGGGACATGTTTGGCCCCACAAAAATAAGAAAATGTTTTCTTCACTATTGCCTGATTCCATAGTTACATAAAAATATATATTTGAAGGTGTAAAGAAAGACAAAAGTTCTCCCCACTTATGCCCAAACAATGTAAACTGGGTTTTTTTGCTATTATTATTATGTTTTTATTGACTTGTCCTTATTACTTGTTCTTCTGTTAAAATAATGCTTCAAGGCAGCATGCAATTTATAAAGTATAAATATAGAAAACTAAGAGTAAACAAACAAACAAATAAATAAATAAATGTCCTTTGTGGGAATGTGTTCCTCTGTCAAAATAAACAGAGGGATAAAAGGGCCTTTTCACAGATTTATGTACCTTATTTCAACAATGTTCAGAATTGTGTGGTCTCAGACCAATAGAGAGAGGACATTTTTTAGAAAAGACAGAAAGTAGATTCTTTAGTCTTGTAAGATCGCTTGCAGTGATCAGCCTTCATTGTAAAATAGCTATAAAAGGAGGCATAGAAAAGTGGAACTGCCCAATTCATTCTAGTAACTGGTATTATAATTTCAGTGGAAATAGCTCATGTAATTATTCAGGCTGAAATGTAAGGCTTTCTTTTTAACACGTATCCTCTTTAAAGCAAAAAAAAAAAAAAAAAGGCATCAGCCTGTATCAGCCATGTAGTGCTTATTAGAGTTATAATAATCTTACTAGAGACAGAAAACAATGGAGATGAAAGAATGTCAGTGGTTGCTAAATGAAAAAAAAGCAAGGAAATGCTGTGGACCTGGCAAGAGGGATTTTTGAGCAATTTCGTGGTAGGAAAATGAAACAAAATTGAAGCATAATACAAACTGAAGTGGAGCGTGTCAATAATCGTATTCATGGATTGGTGAGGGGCACCTGCATAATGATTAACCTACTTCTCCTTCAAAAGCAGAGCTAGGATATTGTAATCTTATTTTAAAAAAACCCCACTAAGTTACTCCTATCTTTTAATTAGAAAACATATTTCATTATTTTTGCCCTAAACTCTTTGTAGGACAATTGGAAGAAGCAACATAATTATCATTTCCCTATGCGCCTTTGTTATAGAATTCCTATTTGTCTGTTGTTTTGTGCCCAGACTCTCTCTTGCACTTGTTAAAAAGTCATTAAATAGACCAAGTTACTGTGCTAAACTGGTTGCTATCATCTGTTTCAAGTTTTAGTCTTTTCCTGTTTCTCCTGTGCTAGCCAAGGCATCTTCACATAGTTAAAGGTTTATATGGATTCTAGAACATTAGGATAATTTAACATGAGTCTACAGCTGATCAAAGGGACATATTATGGTACTGTAATCTTGTCGTTACTGCCACCTAAGCTCAGAGCCATTATTTATCTAACAAAATAATCAAGAATATTGCCATGACTTCATAAATTCTAGTTCATGATTCCCTGAAGCTTTAATATTCATATTTGCACTTTTGAAGTTTTTCTAGGTCTTTCCCTACTCTCTGGTGATTACCCTGACTTATATTCTTTATTCCTATTGACCTTCAAATCCTTATTGCAATCCACTTTTTTTTTTCTTTTTGTGCCAGTGTTAGCCAATTATTCACAAGAAAAAGCTGAAATTACTTGAAGGTTAGGAGTATAGAAAGCTTAATTAACTTAGCAAATATTCTAATTTTTCTTGATATGTTCCCTGCTGTCTGCAAAATATTTTTATTCATTTTCAAAAGATATTCATCTTTTAATTAGAAAACCCCCAAAACTAATATTTTCAATTATGGTTGTGTTCATGTAGATGAATGTATTCATAAACACATGCTATGCGAAGAAAACAGGGTTAAAAAGTCAAACTAGCAAACTATGTCAGATCAATAATGAAATCATACAGCTAGAGAGATTAAAACCGTGCTCATATTAGCCCATTACAATAATGCTATTCCCTTGACATTCCCTTGTATCCTAAAGGAACACAATTATCCAACATCATCTCCCATCATCATTCCTTGGATTTAGTTATCTATTTGTTTCTGAATGTAATAATGTAAACAGTGTCAATCTATGAAAGGCTGTATCACCTTTAGAGCTTCCGTATCTGGAATGGAAAAATCCAGACAATTATTAGATGTAGACAGCTCAGATACTTTGCTGCCATCCAATAGATCATCTGGACTTTTACTACTCAGATATGGTAGCCTGACTGCTTTCCTGGGGAATGCGTGTTTTTTCTAGTTTATACAGGTTCCCATCTCAAAATATGTAACTTTGGATGTCTAACAACACTTAAACCATGAAAAAGTTAATAAAGTTATAATAACAAAATATGAAAATTATAAATTACAAAAAAACAGGGAAAAAACAACATATCACAAAGTTTAATGGTGTACAATATTCCCTGCATTTTCAGGGGGCCAGGGTCAACAACAAAATTTTGTCTGCAAGGCCTTGAGAAAAACCAGCAGGGTTACTGTGAGTCTGATCTCATGATCCAAACTGCAAGGAAACTATGTCTACAAAGAAATGAGCATAGGATTTCATGAAGCAAAACATCTAATGCTTATAATTATATCTGTCTATCTATCTATCTATCTATCTATCTATCTATCTATCTGTCTGTCTGTCTGTCTGTCTGTCTGTCTGTCTGTCTGTCTGTATGTATGTATGTATGTATGTATGTCTGTATGTATGTATGTCTGTATATTTTTTTATCCACCCATCCATCTATCTAATCTATCATCTATCCGTCTCTGTCTGTATGTCTGTATGTCTCTCTCACACACATCTATCTATCTATCTATCTATCTATCTATCTATCTATCTATCTATCTATCTATCTATCTATCTATCTATCTATCTATCTATCTATCTATCTATCTATCTATCTATCTATCTATCTATCTATCTATCTATCTATCTATCTATCTAAACCAAGGATCTACAGTTAGACTGCATAATAGACAACGTAGTGTAGTCACTTGCATATAATTTAAAAATAAGAAATGCATCATGAAGAACACAAGATAGAATTTGTTTAAGTCTCTTTAAGTCTGCAAATGTGCAGCTACAGATGAAAGTTTAGAAATAGGACAACTTTGTAGAATAAATGTACATCTCAATGCCTTGGTCTGCTGCACTGATCATTTGTATTGGAAGATCTACATTTTAACATTTTTCTCTTTTCTGTTTTAAAAAGTGGAATTGAAGCTTTTTGAATAAAGTGGTAATAAATTGTCTAAGGTACTGGTATTCTCTTTTTCTTTAGGTTCTTTGTCTTGTAAGAAAGTTGGTCTTGGGTACACAGCATAAAAAGCAAAGGAAAACGTACAAAAATGTGCAAAGACTCCACGATGATGAAGATGATATACTGTACTTAAAGTAGAAAACTAAGTACATGGCCCTAAAATGTTTCAGAAGCTTCAAGGAAATATAGAAGAACTTTGTAAACATGAGAGAAGCATTTGATCAAGATTCAAGCATAAGAGTGCATATCTGTCATACTAGCTACAGGCTGAGCAATTATGACGTCGTACAGAATTGACATTGACCTTATTTCATGAGAAGAGCCTATGCAAATTCTAAGAGAAACGTTTATAAAAACAGAAGTTTTGCTCCGTAAATGCTTCAGAAAGAATGTTTATTCTTACAACATTGGAAGCTTTGGTTGAGGCAATATTTCTGTAGGAATGGCAAGAGGACTAGAGGGAATTCCAGTCATGTGAGCAATCTTTTTTTCTGGAGTGTTACATGTTTTATACATCTTTTACACCACGGTGAGACTCTGTAGGATTAGAAAGCACTGGGCACATTTGCCTTGAAATGTGTTATCACAAACCTTGCCCTTGGCAAATCATGGACTTGCAGGGCACAACTCCAAGTGGGACTTTTCTCATGATGATAGGAAACTTCCTGGAGACCCAGGAAGTGAATTAGCATGTAGTCTGGTTCAAGCATATCTGCACTATGGCACATGTGCTGTTCTGTAGTTGTCACCATGATTAATAGACATTATGTTTCATGTCCTGCTTTATTAAATACCAATTATGTTTATGATAATTTTGAGAATTTCTGTTGCTTCTGGATCATTCATTTTCTTCCCTGGGGGACACAGTGGAGGAAATTTCCATGCCCCACATACTGCCAATCCTTGAAATTCCATTTTAATTGCTTCTCTGCTGCATTCAGGTACAGCTCTGCACTCTAAGAGAGTCGGTGTATCGATTCTATGCTTGATAAGGTCAGCAGAGGAGTGGGGGCAATGGGAGAATGGCATTTAGAAATTATTGCTCCTCTCTGGAAAAGAATATGCATTTAGGTTGTGGCTAAAGATTGTGGAGAAGGAAAAACGAATAGAATGGAAGTGGGGGATTTGAAGTTTGCTAGCTACGTTTATTCATCATAATCACTCTAGTCCTAGGGATTATTCTCAAAGCTCTAGATGTTTCCTCATCTGATATGATAACCTGAAATGAAAATTGCTTTGGCCATGGACATTCTCTCTTGTTCACAAGGACAGCAATTTGTGTGTGGTCATACCAAGTGTAGCATATCCCACTGCTCGCTAATCAGAGGAGTATACTCTTAAGCCTTTTTTATAAGAATTTCTTTATTTCCATTGTCAGCAGCATTGTTTTTTCTGCATTATGCTCAGAGGCATAGCTGGTAATGAATGAAGCAAGGTGCCTTACTCAGAGCTAGAACTAGCAATTTACAACCCAAGAATCAAATGCAGACATGGGATTTCCCATGTTTTTGCCTCCAAAGCCCTTCTGGCCATGTCACTGAATTTTGTCATACAGTTGCTGTAACCTGTAGTGCCAGTTCCATACATTTTTAAATAGGAAACACTAAAATAGGGCCATAAACCTGAAAAAGAGGTTAATGTTCTTTGAAAAAGAAGCAAAAAGGAAATCCTCAGAATAGGAAAAGTATAAAAATGAAAAGCTGTCTTCAAAAGAGTGGCCTTTGTCTTTTAAATGCAGATGGACTGCTGAATTTGTCCTGATAGTTTGTTCTCCTATATTGTGCTATCTGTTTATGAAGTGGTTGTTTTGTTTCCCTAATGTACAGTTCTACACATGTCTCGTTGCATTGTACTGCATACACCATGCTGCTCAGCTTGTGTCTGGGTGTTTTATCCTTGGGGTGGACAAGCTTCTGCCTTAGTGTATTCTTGGTTTAAAGTGTGCACGGATGTTGTGTTGGCTGAAGATCCTCCTGAACTTTCTGTGCTACCTTTGAATCTATCACATTCAAAAAGTCTTTCTTGTGCACATTTATTAACATCTTTTCTTTGCTTTTGTGTAGCACTTCTATCTTGATTGCTTGTAGAAAACCATGAGTATCCATTTTTCTTGCAAAATACAAAGAATCTATATTGATTTCTGGGTGGAGTGCATGATGCATTGTCATAAGGTTTCAAGTCTTTAATCTAAGCAAACAGTTCAGATGGTGCTTGGTTAATAATCACTGCTGGAACAGTGTATTATAGGAATAACCCAAGTATTAATAGTTTTGATTGTATTACTGCCATTTGTTTTGATTTTAACACTTTTCTAACTTGTTTTAAATAACCATAGCTAGTTTTCTTTTTCACGTGGGTATGCAAAACTTTTTATTTATTTATTACAGGATGCTTCTAAAACAATTGAATACTTATAATTTTCTTCTGCTGTAGTTCTTTTATATTACTATAATTCCATTATACAATTCTATTGCAAAATTCATTTTTCATTTTTTAAAATTGGCCAAATTGCAAATGCATACAATTTATATTTCATTTGGTGCAGTGGTGAGATTCAAAAAATTTAACAATTGGTTCTCTGCAGGGGGGGGGCGCTGCCACAAGGCAGGTTGGGGAAGGGGGCAGCTGCTCCATGCTCCCCGCTTACCATGCTGAAGGGGTCCCGCAACCAGGCCTACCATGCCCCGACACCTGTCACGTCTCGCCTGTTCAGTAGTGACTTCTTCCACTTTCTCCTTCTTCCTCCTCCTTTGAACAACCCTTCGCTCCCATTGCTGCTTTTTCAGTCCCAGATCTCAGTTTGTCCGGAGCCTGTGCAGAGGGTCTTTGGAAATGAAGCTCTGCAGCAATTGGGTGGGGTGGGAACATTCCATTCATTTTTGGACCAGCTCCAAAATGGGCTGCAAGGAGTGGCCCAAGGATGCCAATTTGGCTTTGCAACAAGCAAGGGGATTGGAGGTGCATGAATGCATGCCAGTCTGGCATGTCAAAACACCAGTTTTTTCCCCTGCTGCCAGATTTTTGCTACCATACTGTTTAAGTTTCTTTAAAGATTACTTAATCCAGAATGTGGATCCTTCCCATTCTGCATCAAGTAAACTTAAAAAGTATGGCAGCGAAAATCCAGTAGCAGGAAAAAAAAAACCCGGTCTCATGCACAGGGAATCTGCATCGCCCACGTCCTCCTGTGCCTCTGCTTGTGCGCTCAGCCTGCTAAACCTCATTTCTAGCTGGGTGATCGATTTAGTGAAGGCATGGAAGGGAGGCGGGCACTGCAGATTCCCCGTGCATGAGAAGTTGGCGAAGGAGGAAGGCAAGCGGCAGCTCCAGTGGCAAGAAGGGCCACTGAAAACAGCGGAGTCTATGTGTGTGCCTGCTATAATCACACCTGTCAACCAGCTTGGATCAGCTGTAGCGTGCCATGGAGAGCACAGCTGACTCAGGCAAGACAAAATTCCCTCTTTATGATAGCAGTTCTGCCTTTTATTTATTTATTAAATTTGTTTATTTCTTTCAATCCACGTCATCTTCTGCAGATAGGGAGAAATATGCTTCATGATAACCAGGTGAAGGAATAGATTTCTCAGACAGGGCAAGTATAATAGGGCATTTTTCACCCATTCCGTGTAGACAAACCAAGTAAGATGGAAACTGAGTCTTGTTTCAAAAATTGAGATAGGACAACATTCTCTCTTGTTGCTTCTTAAAGAGTGCAGGACAATCTTAGGAAATATGCTCTGTCACTAACAATTCACTTCCCCTTTGCCCCCTGCCCCTGCCCTGAATCTACTGCCTGAGCTAATGATTCTCCCACAGTGTGCAGAGAAGAAAGAAATGACTGCAAAACAGAAAAATATCTAAGGGTGGGGGAATAGCATTCAGACCAACACAAATATATGTCCCTGGTGTTGACTTGATAATAGTGAACTAGACCTTTCAAAGACCTCATTTTTTTCCTGCTGTCTATATAATGGTGGTTCAGTGGCAGCAGACTTAAATAAAGAGCAGAAGCAGAGCAATATTTTAAATTCTGCCTATGAAATAGCTCTCAGCAAAAAAGGCAAGAGTAGGGATAAGAAAGACAGCCTATTTTTACAACCAGCTTGGTAGATGTCAACATGTCAGTTGTTTCCCCTATAGATTCTTAATGAAATTTGATGTAGTATAATAAAGATGCTAGACTAGGCTTTGGAAGATTCAGGTCTTAGTTGCAGAATCTTAATGGCTATTGGACAGTCAATCTCTCTCAGTCCAACCTACTTCATAGAATAACTGATTTGGGGGTAAAGTGAAATGCCCATTTAAGTTGTGTTGAGCTGCCTGGGAAAAGGTAGGATACATTTAACAAGGGATATATTTAAAAAAAAACTACAAAGAAAAAATAACCAGGCCATTTAAGCATGTAAGAATGTGAGTTTGCTTTTGAAAATATATTATTATAGCTATTTTATAGCTAGTCTCTATTTTTGTTTTGTTTCTTTTCTTTTCTGCAGCAAAAATCCTTGCATTCTCACCAAGGTTGCTTCTCATTTTCAGCACTTCCTGGATAATCCATGTTATCTTGCTGAGAATTCTTGGAGCTGCACTGGCAATATATCTAGGGGCTATCAAGTTTTGGAGATTTCTGCCAAGAACTTGAGAAGACAAAATTGTCAGTTCTAAAGAAACAAGATGTTTTCTATTCATATTTATTAATTCAGAAAGTTTGCTAATGTTGCTATTTTATTTTATTAGTTATGCAACATTGAGACTATCTGGGCAAGTCAGTTAAGACATATTAAAAGATCACATTCTTACCGTTGATATGATACTTTAGAAAATTCCTGATTTCTAAAAGATGGAGATGGGTTAAGAAGAGTCTAAACCAGCCAGAAAAGTCAAACTTAAAGAAGAATATAACAAGCTTACAAAGTAATGGAAAATAAGGGTTTTCTTTTTTAAGATTTCCTCCTATATATTTGAGAACAAAACATGATGAGGGAATAACAGTGGCCTGTAATTGCCTGGGCTTCTATGAAGTCCTATGGAATAAAGTTCTGGGATCATGTATTTTCTATACAAAACATTTGTCTTTAGCACAATTCTACCTAATTTTTGTTGTGTGGAGGTTAACTAAACACTCTACAAAACAATATATTTCATGTTGTTTTTAGCAGACCTTTGTGTCATTCTCACATTTTAATACATAACAAAGTTGGGATATCACTAGTCACTGAAACCTACCCACTAAAAGTGTTTGCTTATCTAAAAGGAGACAGTTACTGTGGACTTACTCTACACCATGGCAAGCAATTATATAACCCATCAAGTCCAACTGCTATTCTTTGTACTCAAAAGATAAAGCTGAAGCTCTTAATTGCTCATGGAGAAAAGGGAGGCAACCCAGCAAAGATATAGGGTTGCCTGCTGAGTGCCTACCCTTTCTTGATCTAAAAGATGTTAATGAATTCATTAATCAGTTAATGGCAAGGAGATTCTTTAGGGATCAGCAAAACTGTTAAGACTTCTGCAGGACAGAATCTGGTCATCATTGATCTAATGGACTAGAGATATTGATTCACAGTTGGTTATCCTTGCTTGAGTTCTCTTGGGAAAAATTAAGAATTTCATAGCATTAAGTATCATTGCCAATATTACAACGGTGTCTGCTAGACCATCTTCAGTGTCAGTGTGATGGATACTATTTATAGATCTCCCCAAAGTACCAGACTAAAATAAGGATCATCAATCACATTATACAGATGGAAAGTTGTAGCCCATTGAGATGATTTATTCAAATTCAGTTTTTTAAATATTCTGCATAATATTGGTTAAACAGTGAGGTTACATAATTGCAAATATTTATATCTTTTATATTTTCTGCAATGCTCTCCTTGGTTTTATTTTGTTATTCTTTGGTTTGTAGACTTTACCATGTTTACAATAATATTTTTATTAAAGTTTAGAGATACAAAGATAAAATAAAACTAATACTAAGAAAAATATAAAAGAGTAGAAAAAGAAAAAAGTGCAAAAAAATTTAAGGAAAGAAAAAAATGACAAATGATATCAGTCAACAGGAGTGCTTAGGAGCTGAGGATTTTGCTGCACAAGGAAACAACAGCCAGCGACTTAATAGCCAGCTATCAGCACCCCAATCAACCGATAACAAACCACATCCAACTAAGCACCACATAGATATTATGCATAGAATAGCCTAAAGAACACATTCCAATAGAGAGAAGTTCCTTGAGGATGGGCTTCAGCATGAGTCCGAAAGCTTGGAAGTGTAAAACTCTGGTCCTGGTGACTGACCCAGATTGGATCCTGCAACATTAACCTGGGACACATATATTTGCCTTCATTCATGAATGATTTCTCCTTCATTTCAGTAACTTATCACCTTCTGTGATACTAGAACAAAAGATCTCTTCTTCCCGTATCTCAACTTTTATCAATAAACAAATTCTTAATGCTTCATCATTCAATCTTAAACAATAAAAACCAGTCACCTCTAAGTGATAAGCAATAACACATGTATTTTAACCTTAATGCAACTTTATATTCCTTTACTTTTAACACAGTAACATCATTTTATCTAATATAACAAGATATGTCTTCTTCCTGTATCTTATCTGTTTATAAACTAAACTTTAAAGCCTCGTCATTTCATCCTGATCACCCATTAAGAGTTACCAGAAACAACAACATATATATTTTGATCAGATAAGTGATCAGATCTTGATCAGATAAGTGAAATTTGTATTCCTTCCATTTGCTTTTAACACTCTTGATCTGCAATTCCTTTAGTGTCCCTTTTCTTAATTTATTTCTTTATTTTTGTGTTTTATCTTTATCTCTTCTAAGAAGTTCCTTCAAAACATTAAGACTTTTCTTTTATACATCCAAAATAAGAAAATTATCCAAGTCAGTCTTACTACTACTACTACTACTACTACTACTACTACTAATAATAATAATAATAATAATAATAATAATAATAATAATAGTAATAATAACGTTGGAAGGGACCTTGGAGGTCATCAAGTCCAACCCCCTGCTCAGGCAGGTAACCCTATACCATTTTGGACAAATGGCTGTCCAGTTTCTTCTTAAAAACTTCCAGTGTTGAAGCATTCACCGCTTCTGGAGGCAGATTGTTCCACTGGTTAATTGTTCTAACTGTCAGGAAGTTTCTCCTTCTCTTCTGATTTATTGTTTGTATATCCCCTTAAATTATTAAGACTTCAGCCAGTTTAATTTGTAAATCCAGTGCAACAACTTTTTCCATATTGTTCTTGTAGCCTGTTATTTTTAAATCTACATTCTGCCATTGTTATCATTTCCACTGTATTCTCCAGAAGTCTGATTTTGTAAGAAGGCCCCATTATATTTTTTTAAATGGTGTTCAGAGCTTGCTATATCTGAGATACATTACAAAATAAAGTGCTGTGTTAATTTCACTTCTTTTCTACTTGTAAATATCATTATCGTGAAAGAAATTGCTTCAGGGGAAATTTTTTACAAAGATTCTTTCTTTCCTTCAAAATTGTAATTCAATTCTCAAATGAACAAATGAAGTCCAGAAAAATAAACATTAGCCATTAAGAAAGCCAATAATTTTGAAAAAAAAAAAAAAAGCAACAACAGTCCGTAACAACAGTACTAAATGTATGTCTATATTTAGGACATATCATAAGTTGATCTTCTTTAGGAAGGAATAATAGGTTCATATCTAACTTCCTCTGAAATGTTATTAACCAGGTAGCTAGGTTAGAAGAGTTCATCTTTATAGCAAACCTTGGTATGGGCAACCTTCTTAGAGGCAGAAGAAACTAAAATAATAGCTAATAAAGGATTACAAAGGGATATCTTTTCTGGGGCAAGGAATAATATTGTTGATATAAAATGGCCAGTGGCAAGTAGATCAAATAGTCTCAATTAAAACTTATTGGAATGAGATGTTCATTAATTACAAGAGTTTTCATTCAATAAAAAACATTAGATGTTTCAAAATGATTGCAGAAAAAGGATGCCAGGAACTAAGTCTCACACAGAGGATCATTTTAGAGTTTCTGTATTACTAGACTAACTAGAATTTTGAGATAACCATGTAGCTGTTACATCTTTTTCTCTTGTGGACCTTGTGTATACATAGGGAGATAATATATCCCCAAAATTCTAATTCAGAACATGCCATTTCAAGCTACAATAATCAGAATTGAAATTCTCCACCCCTTATTTAAAATACAAATTATCAGAATAAGATGATAAATTTTACTTCAGCTGCCTATTGTGGTAATTCTCTAATTGGAATATTTTTCCTTACATAGGAGGTCACAATACAGTTCATCCTAATTTTTCCAACATCTACTATCATCTTCTGGTTAATTTGTTGATTGAAATATAACTGTGGAAAGTTAATAAAGCATAGATTTATTTGTTTATTCCAATAACAGAATATTACTCCTGGCACATGGACCACTGGATGATTGTCATCCCCATATTTACTACACTATATTCAACCTAGGCACTGAATAAACATCTGTTATTTTCAAAATTGGGATTAGCAGACATCTCTAAAGTAGTAATAGTAGAGATCAATATTGTAGTTATCAAATAAAAGTTACAGTCATTGAATGTTATGTATTGCCTCAGTAGGTTTTATCCTTAAAGCCAGATTATCAGTCTTTTAAATAATGTTTATCTAAGCTGGTATTCTAGAGATATATTCAGACTGCAAGTCTCAAATTTCTAATTAGTTTACTTCTAACAGTGAACAGTTTTGAAAAAGCTGTTTGAAAGAAATGTGGAACAGATCAAATGCACCATTATAGAAAATCTGGAGGCAGTCATAGATGTTCTACCATAGCACTGTTTAAAATTCAGGCACTGTGAACAGATTATGGAAAGTTCACTGGAGTAGAAGCTCTATGTTAAAATGGATTCCCTGGTTACTGATGCTCAGTATCCTAAAGAGATGGAAGCTCTTTATTAATCCTGTTCAACATAAAGAAATAGTTTTTTAAAAAAATTAGGGAAATGATGCATTCTAATGCTGTACTGTATAGATTTAACCAGCAAGCCCTTTTATACTCAAGGCAGAAAGCCAGCTAATGATAGGTGCCTTTTCCCCTTTTTAATCCCAACATTTGAAACATTTATTATTCTAAATTGCCTTCTGCACATTTTACAATAATTGAGACTAGTGTTTGGCTTGTTATCTCCACAGTTACTAACATGAATGCCATCATTATCCTGGTCATTAGCAAAATTGATGGGGTTGTCCAGAGTTGTGGGCTGCCGGCATGCTAGTGATAGGGCTTATGTGTAAATTAATCCTGATTCTCTTTGCTCTCCTCAAAGATATATTGTTCTACTCCATGTTCTCAAGAACCAGTGAGGAAAGGTATGCAAGAAAGGGGCTGCTGAGGTAAAGAGACAATTGGTGTTGTCTCTTTACCTAATTGCTGAGGTAAAGGGGAAACAATTGGTGTTAACTAACTATATGTTGGGAAATCCAGGGGAAAAAAAGTTGAAAGGCAACAGCATTCTGTGTGACTGTTGATAATTTCTTTCTTTCTTTAAACTATGGTCTCTAGTAGTGAGCTGACACAACCTGAGCTGGGGGTTGGACTAGATGACCTCCAAGGTCCCTTCCAACTTTATTATTATTATTATTATTATTATTATTATTATTATTATTATTATTATTATTATTATTATTATTATTATTATTATTATTATTATTAAATATAACCTGACACTTCGGGCCCTTATGCAGTTTATGTAAACAATGGGTGCAACACACTAGGACTCTTTATTATTAATGTATGATATTTTAAAACAAAATGGGGGCAAATCACTACACACATGACTGAAGAATGATCATATTACTGCATTTAGTTTTAATTAAACATGTGCAAATAAATTAAATCATTTAAGTTTAATTGTGGTTTGAGCTATTGCTTTTTGAGGACCCTTACTTGTATTGGATTCTTTTAAAGTGAAGATGGAAAGTAGAATGATGAAAACCTTATCTTATTGTAAACACTGGGCATTATTTTCTATAATACTATGACAAAAGCCATTGTTGCATATAGTCTCACAAATAAACTTATTAACATTTATATAAAAAACCCTCTTTCCTCCAAAAAGGAGATCCCCTCTCCTTTGTGTAGGAAAGAGGTTTTTTTATATAAATCCTAAAATATCCTAGTCCTGCCCATATCTATAAATTGATCCAGTTCAATTTTTATCATTATCCCACTTCATGCAGCCCTTATCCTCTCCCCTTGAAAAAAAAATTAATAGAAGGCACAGGTGAGTAATGGGAATGATGACATAGATCTGAGACGTATGACCATTTGTTTAATGGCAGTTTGATATTATGACGGCCTTGGAAAGAGTGACACTGCACCACCCTTGCAGTCATATGATCACAATTTGGATGCTTGGCAGCCAGCTTGCATTTGCAATAGTTGCATCATCTTGATGTCACATGATGACCAATTGTGATCTTCCAAGATGGTTTTTGGCAAGCAAAGTCAACTGGTAAAGCTGGACTTGTTTCATGGCCATGGCACAATGGTCATAAAATCAGGTCCAGTCGCATGATTACTTGCTTAAATACTGCATCAATTAGTGACCAAAATTCCAATCCCAGTTGTGGTTGTAAGTCAAAGACTATCTGTCATTACATTAAAGTGGTATTGGGCTGTAGGTAAGTAATTATGGCATTTGCATAATACATCAATACACACATAACATCCTTATGATATTGCTGTATTTGTTGCTGCTTATCCCTACCTTAACATAATATGTTTGAAGTAATTATGTACAAAATAGTATATGTAAAAATGAAGTGAAAGGTCTACAATCATACAAGGAATCACTGGCAGATTTTGTTCTGTCTGTATCACAACAAAAGCCTTCTAACCTGCCCTTGTATTTGCAGCCAGATTGGATGAACACATATAATACTCTTAACCTGGTTATTAAATTTATTTTCTGGGTTCACACAATATAGTATATTATCAACTTATCAAATAGTGCTTAACAACATGATAACTCATAACAAACTGTCAAAATTAATACAAATTAAGCTAAATATGCTGTGCAAATCTATATACTAGTTTTTTAACCTCATCTGATTAAGTATATTGTGAGCCACTTTGCCTCTGTGTTCCCAGATAAAAGTTTGCTCTTCAGCTGACTTTCATCTAGTGCCAAATGAATTTTGAGAGACTTTTTATCAAATAAATCCATCACTTTTACCTATCTTTATTTAATATTCAGCCTGAAGAAAAGTTCAGGTGAACTCTAAACTTGCTTATTATTCCAACATTTTAGTTGACCCTGATCAAGATACTATTCTATTACAGCTATTCTAATTGAGTAACATGACTTGCATTTATTATTAAACCAATTTCAGCTGCTGAGGAAATGAACACTGAAACTTGACAAAAATGTATTCTAGATTATGTCCAGATGTGGCTTAATGGGGATAAATATATATAATAATAATAATAATAATAATAATAATAATAATAATAATAATAATAATAATAATAATAATAATAATAATAATAGTAGTAGTAGTAGTAGTAGTAGTAGTAGTAGTAGTAAGTATTAATACCACTTTACAATGCCTTGGTAAGGCCACACTTGGAATACTGCATCCAGTTTTGGTCACCACGATGTAAAAAAGATGTTGAGACTTTAGAAAGAGTACAGAGAAGAGCAACAAAGATGATTAGGGGACTGGAGGCTAAAACATATAAGGAACGGTTGCTGGAATTGGGTATGTCTAGTTTAATGAAGAGAAGGACGAGGGGGGACATGATAGCAGTATTCCAATATCTCAGGGCTGCCACAAAGAAGAGGGAATCAAGCTATTCTCCAAAGCGCCTGAAGGCAGGACAAGAAGCAATGGATGGAAACTATTCAAGGAGAGAAGCAACCTAGAACTAAGGAGAAACTTCCTGACAGTTAGAACAATTAACCAGTGGAACAACCTGTCTCCAATATTTACTCAAAATAAGTGTGACTCCTCTTACAAAAACATTTTTGTATATATATATATTTTGGCAGTAGTATGGAAATGATTTGTGAAAGTTTTTCAATTTTCTAATCTAGCCAGTTTGGAAGTCCCAGTGATTGCCTATTAAACCACCAACAAATCATATTCTATTTAGCTTTTTGGGAACCAGTTAAGATTGGCCCAACGTAGTGGTCCAAGTAATACTAGAGCAAATAATAGTGCAAACAATAATTATTTGTATTATAAACCTAAATTATATATCTTTATTATTTTCTAGCTAATTCTTCTGTTCTGTGAAAAATAGACCTTTATGTTAGCATCTTTTTTCTCTCAATCAAATTTTAGAAATCTTAAACTTGCTTGTTATTTTCTGAGATTTTTCATTCACTCTAAGTATGCATTATTGCTGTTGGGTTTATTTTGTTTTTCCCAGTGAAACAATATGTCAGATTTTTTGTTCTTTTGGTAAGATTTCTTTGCAAAAGAGATTCTGGCCTGGAGGCTGGATGGGCCTGAATGGGTTCAACATTTAAATTATTAATCCCTGGATGAAAACAGTTCAGCGTTCTCTCCAAGATGCCATTAACAGCCACTTCCCTTCCCCCAGGCTTGCTGCCACTGTCAGATTCCTCCCAGCAGCAAAGACCCTGGACTGAGCTGGAGGTCCAGAGATGATTTTCCAGATGAGTGGCTTTTAATGGCCTCTCTAGATTTGCTCTCTGCCTCTTGTGACTGACTAGATAGGAGGAGGTGAGGAAGAACGGAAGATGATGCAGTTGTTTCTTGCTGTATGAAGAATTATGAGGTTGACCTAAGAAATGCTTCTGCAGTTAAAACTGCTATAAAGTCTGCTGCATGATTAGTCTAGTTTCCTATCCAACATTAACTTAATATTAATTGTATGCCAGTAAAAGATGAACAGCTCGGGGCTCTTTTTTGTGTCTAGCATGTGATTTGCAAATATTCCACAGGTGGGAAAACTTATAAAGCTACCAATTCTGTTGGTGAAGCATGGACTAGAAAACTACACTTTACTGTTTGATTAGCCAAGGTAGAGAACCCATAGACATTTGGCTAATTTGTAGTACACAGAAGTCCCCATAATGGCAGGGGAAAAAAAATTGGCACAAGTGGCAAAGAAAGATAGTATGCATCTATTGAAAAGGATTTTAATATATAAAATGTGTAACTCTTCAAAGTAATATTTTAGGTCAATTAAAGATATGTAGGACACTGCTACCTATATTGTTCTATACACCTACACTGTGGTAACCAATATTATGAAACTTTGTATCTTGTGCCTAGAAAAGTACTATATAATTTCTGCATTTTCTAGCTAGTCTCATTCAATATGATGAAAGCGAATTTGTATGTATATATGTTTCTGTGACATAGTGGTTCTTAACTTTCTTTAATTGAAAAGTGACCATGGGATATGTGTTAATGTCCTTCGTCTACTTCAGGGGTGTCAAACTGCCTGCTTGTGGGCCAGTTGCATCATACAGAGGCCATGCCCACCCCAGATCTGGCAATGCAAAAGAAGTCACAATATGTTGCAACATGTCACGTGATGTGCTGAGTTTGACACCTGTGCTCTACTTGCACCTAACCAGGACAAAAATATATCCTAGCAACAACTTTTTCTGCTGTGATTTTGTAGCATTGCCTTCAACTTCTCTGTGGCAAATGGCCAAGACACTCTTAAATTACCTGTAGCTTTAGTTGTGATGGAAGTTGTTGTACACCATCCAGACTCACTGTTGTGAGATAAGAGGCCATATAAGAGAGAAACATGCACAGACAAGAAGTACTGGTGTTAAAATTATATATCCCTATTTATTCTAACACTAGTCAACAACAGTGGAAAGCAATTCAGTTCAATGGTAATGAAAGATTCGTCCATTGTACAGCCATCACCCAAGCAGTTGCTGTCTCTCTGCTTCTCTTGTTTCATTTTAGCCCCAAGAAACAAAGGGTACCACCTTTTAGACTTTTGCAGTAGCAGTGTTATTGTTACTATTGAGGTAAATCTCTTTCTTCTCTTAGAAATATCCAGAGAAATAATTTACCTACATTCTCGTCCCACAAATTTTGTGGAGAATTTTTTTTTTTTTAAAAGAGATTTAAATCCTTTGGCTGCCACTTAGTACTATCCCATCCCATTATGTGCCTCTGACTGACTGCCTCTGTTGCTTTAAAAGGAACAATCCTAGGCTATTGATCTGACAGCTCATATCTTTTTTCTTTTTATATTAACGCAAAAAGAAAGGAATGGAAAAGAGTGTACTAGGTATAGGAAAGGAAGCCAAAAGAAGGGATTGTCTATGCACAAATATTCAATTAGTGAAAGATTTCATATTGAAGTGGGTAAAGCAATGCAACAGAACTGCAGTTACCAAATTTTCTGGCAGAACAAATAGTTAATAAAAAAGAATGCTTAACAATAGCAATGGAAAAATATGACTGTTGAGTGTAGTGGAAGACAGAGGCATCTACATCACTAGTATCTGTTAATGATGTAAAGCTTAATTCATATAATCTTCAACACTTTTTTTCGATGATGTACAAGGTAATGGATTGACAAGAAGGTTCTTGATGTCCTTTCCCTCGTTACCCAACTGCAGAAATTAAGAAAAAGGTTCAATGCTTGTCACCTTTTTCCTTGTTGATGCTGTAACAGTGGGATCATTTGGGAGATTTATTTTCTTTGCTTGTGTCATATTCTTCTTGTAATTCAGTTGTTTCCAAGCATCTAAAATACTTAAGTCAGCTGTGAAGTAGCCTGTAAGAATTAAATTCCTTCACAAATGCAGTGCCTTCTAATTGCACTGTGACAAAGCAAAATATCAGCTTCTGGTATAGTTAAATTATATTCTCATTATTTCTGTTTTTTTTTCTCTACTTCCTTTTACAACCAAGAATTTTTTTAAAAAAATTGCCCCTCCACAGGCAGGCAGAGCAAATCATCGATAGCTGAGGACTGCTTCCTAAATAAGAAAGGGAAATATGGCAAATCTTAAAGTAGCCACAGCCAGGAGTGGGTCTCATTCTAATAATTTATTTTTAATGCTGCATTGTCTTTAACTGTGCAGCTCCCTCCAGGGTGTTTGCTTTGAGATTGCAAGATAATTACATCTTAGAAACCAGCTAATTACAGTTAACAGCCTGAAAACTGAAGGTGCCCATTTAGCCCTCCCACCATTTTTTTTCCACCAGAATTCTTCATGGTTGCTTGTTAAAATGTGCAGCATCAATTAGGGAACCAATTTGGCAGAAGTGATGAGGTGCAGTGTTTCCCCTTCAGTTCACATACTGACGGGCACTGAGTGGGAGACATTTAACCTCCTGTTGGGACTTAAATACAGAAGCAAACAGCAGAAAGAACGTGACTTAGGAAATAGCTAAAAAGTCAGAAGTGATCTTCTAAGTGACCTTTGCAAAAGATCTGCAAATTGTAGATTTGGTGGGTGGAATATATCCCCTTTTTTTCTTTTTTCAATGCCTTGAAGTCATCTGCCTAAACTGACTCCCTGCAGTTTTCATGGCAAGATTTCAGAAGTGGTTTGCCATTGCCTCCTTCCTGGGACTACGAGTGACTGGCCCAAGGTGACCCAGTTGAGTCCATACCTACAGTAAGGCAAGTCTAGAACTCATAGTCTCCTGGTTTCTAGCCTAGTGCCTTAAGACATCATCAAAGTGACCCTTATTTTCTTCTTTACTACTTGCAATTTTCTTTTTATTCTTCCCTTGGATTATTTATTAGATGTACCTATGACCCATCCTTGTCCCTTCCCAAAACACTTTGCTACAAAATTTGACTGTTCTGAGCTGAAGCATATTGAAAGTTCTGATCATTAAATATATATAGAACATCTTGACTTCAAAATGGCCAAAGTGTCCCAAGCTCAAAATAAAACCAGAAACTTTTGTTATGAGTTTGAAACAAATGTCCTAAAACACATCCAACTCAATAGCTCTGATGGAAAGTTTTGAGTGTGAGAAGGCTGTATTGTTCCAAACTTAAGACAAAACTCATTTTTATTTTCTGTGTATGCCTGTTCATGATCTTCAGCTATTCCTCTGCTTAAGTGAAGTCATGATGAACATTTGTTCAGTTAGACTTGCAACAAAGTCATTTAACTGATCTTAAAAACAATATGAAGGCTCTCTTCCTGATTGTTTCAGATATTCCTCTGCTTCTATTTTCATTACTTATAATCCATTTTTTAAAAAGACTACATTTTCCTTTGGGGAACTTGGAGCAGGGGCTAATTTAATGAAGTAGTTTTCTCCTCCATGATCAAGCCAATAGTTATAAATTGTTAACAAGTTGTGGTGGAAATTGTATCCCTGAAGAGTTTGTTAATACTGAGAAAAAAAACATGAAGGGGAAATTAGTTGCAACATGATAAGCAGTTGTATCTGCATTCTGCTGGGCACAGCTAGGCTAAAAATAGCCATCAGATTCCTACACTGACAGTATCAGGCATGGTTTTTCCTGTGTAGTTGTTGGATTCTAAAAACAAAATGATGGCATGAGAGCACAAAACAGAAAGAAACTGGTCAATTGCTTAAAGGGCCAGTCAGAATATTCCCTCTCAATGGCCATTATTGTAAGAGCTGGAGGAGAATTATTATATCTAAGATTTATTTGGAAAGCAATACATCCCACAAGCCAGAAAAATATGTGGAAATACTGTAATAAAACTCACTGATTGCCTAGCTTCTGAACCCAATCCTTTCTTTATTTAGAAATGAAACAAATCAGAAAACAAAACTTATGTGACTAGCTATGCTTATGAAAATGACATATTGCAAAGGAAAGCTTTTATGATTTTTAGTGCCTCTGAATGCTGTATAGATCTCATAGACATCTTCAGAAATGGTAGTACCAACAATCCAATGTTTTGTTTGAAAGTTTCCCCTATTCAGCAAGGAAAAAAATACAAAGTAAGCCCAGTTGCTAAGTAATATTTTAAATGGTTGCTAAGGGTTTTTAGGTGAAAATATACCCAGTTATTCTAATAGTAAATGAGTGCTTAATGATTGGTAACACCCATCATAGTAGCAATTTAGTGAATAGGCAACTTTCCAATTCTTCTGTCAATGGCAGCTGCTCTGTGTGAATATCTAAGCCATACTTCTCATAGTTCCAAATACTCACACCTAGGTCTATGTGGGGAAGCAAAGAAGAACTATAAACCTGCCATCTACTGTCATGTACATATTTGCAGGCCAGGTCTGGCAGCTCTAATTGTACAGCAGCATATAAAAATTAAATTAAGTTATGAGTTTATAGTCTAATATCTTCTAGTGGTATGGATTGGAATAATAAAGAACAGATCATATATTTAATGGAATATCCAACTATTTTGTTTTCTGTCCAATTTGGCAATATGGTCAAAGCCAATAAATCAACTCTTAAGGATTAAAGAGGTTGCACAAGATCAACTAGTGTGTCCCAATACATCTGGAGAATGCTATGCCAATGTTTCCTTATTGACTGCCAAGGACACTTATTACCAACATGTTTCTATTGGTAAGATATCACTGAATGGAGTAACTGCTTGCAACTATATAATACTGAGGAACACTGGAAGCAGCAGGGAATTAATTCATCAGAACAGAAAACATTGTACTTGGGAATGGCTAAGGAAAAAGAGAAATTATTTTTATTAGTTCTTTCATAGAGAAGTAAACAAAATCTGCACAGGAATAGCAAAGATATTCATTGTATAAAGGGAATTGGTGCAACTGAATACAAAAAAGATGAATATTATCTTTGGCAGGATTAGCAGACAGCTAGAGCATTTCTTTTGCAGATTCATCTGATGTTTGGGGAAAGATTAATTTCTGGGGTTGATCAGAGATTAACAAGATATCTGTCTGATGAAAACAGAGTATTTCTGTTTCCTGATACAATACAATACAGATGTACAGACCTAGGGGGAAAAAATAGAAAATCCTCTTTGCATCCGGCTAGGGAATCATAAGCTTCTTCCTGCCTTTCTCCTAAATTAGATATCTTATGCAAAAAAAGAAAAGTTATCAATTCAGAAAGAAGGGATCTCAAACTTAACAGTTGGATGATTATCTATAGGATGCCCAAAATCTGGTGGTAAAGAGCAATTAAACTCATAGACAAGGATATACAGTACTATATACTTAGCTATGAACATGTGTTTTTTTCAACTAGTCAGTACAGAAATTGCTCTTTAAGGCAAGCAATTTGAGCTGTTTGTCTTCCCCTCCTTTTTCTACTCTATCCTTCTTTTGTGACTTTAATAAGTAGATAGATAAGATAGATAGCAGATAAACAGAGAAAGTGTCAGAAACATAAGATAAAATGCCATCTGGGGAGGTTTTTTGTCTAAAAGAAGATTAAAATTATTTAAGTAATGAATAGCAAGTTAAAGCAACAACATATTTTAAGTTATTCACCTGCAATAATACTGCAAAGCATCACTGAAACAATGCTGAACATTTGTATACAATTGCTCCAGTGGTGGGATTCAGCCAGTTCGCACCGGTTCAGCAGAACCGGCAGCTAATTTTTTGTTGCCCAGGCCCAGAATGGACTTCCAGAAGCGGCATCCACACAGAGAACCGGTTGTTCACATATTTGAATCCCACCACTGAATTGCTCTCTTCCCCTAGCTTGATAAAATTTAATCTAATGAAGTAACTCTGATGCAGGAATTCTCCCATTAGTTTGCTTATTTATTTTACAAAGTTTATGAGCACAATATAATCAATAGAAATTCAAAAATCTGCAGGTAAAAGGGAGTTTCAAAATATCAATATTAAAAATACCACAGTCTGTTTCCCCTATATTAAAGCATCATTTTTTTTACTAGGGCCATAGTTTAATGGACTTTTGACAAATTAAGAGGGAAGAGACAATTCAGATGTTCAAGGTCAATCTATTGCACAGGCAGCTGCAACTGAAAAGATACACTTCCATGATCTCTGAAGGTGGCAATCCTGGAGAAGAGACCCACAGTAAGCCTATTCATTGTATTTTATTGGGTAGGCAGATCTCTTTCCCTTCATCATTCGACATTTCTTCACTGTTAACTTTAAGTGCCATTTGCCTATCATTAAGTTGGTAAAAAATCGTATGAAATATGTTGTGCTTCATTTCTGATCCTTGTCCTGCCTCTTGTTGTTCTGTTGCATCTGTCCTCACTTACTGATGAATGATAGTATCCCAATTATTCATATGCAGGGTATGGTAACTGATTAATTTTTTCAACTCTGCTTCTCTTCCCCTCACTGAGCATCTCCAGTTAACAGGAAAACATTCACCAATCATGACAGTGATGGAGGAAAAGGATAGGATTTAATGACTGTGAGGTTCTGCGTCCTTTCTCTTGATAAATATAGTTTAAGCACTGGGAAGTGAACAGAATTATAAAGAAAGCTTCCTCTCTTTCTCTCATACACACATCTGCACTAATGTACAGAGAACACACTAAAGCATCACTCATGTATTCATGCATAGCTCTGTAACTGTGCAGATCCACTTTACACAGCAATAACCCAACACCAATATTTCTATGAAAGCACAAAACTTCTCTTCCATCATTTTCTCCCCAGAGTACAAAACTACAAAACAAGAGGATAGATATTAGGATGCCTATCCCTTTAGAATCCCCTCCCAAAAAACCCTCAAAACCAGTGCCCAGATTTCCAGAATTGTTTTACACACCAAGTTATGCTTAATGGTTTTGAAAGAAAAACTGAAAGATAAAGGAAATGTCTTGGGAAACAGTGGGTAGAGAGGTGTGCCCACCTCAGTCTGAATCAACTAATAAGTGCCCAACTGTTCTCAAAGCTAGAGATCACTGGCCCACCCACAGGTGGGATAGGTGTGCCATGAGGAGCATACCTGGATTTCAGAGGGATTTGACTGAAAGGAGCAGTGCTATACTCTATTCTAGTTTTCTTCTTATTTTATTTAACTTAAAAGACATTGAAAAGTAGTTTCAGTTTCCCAGCTTCCAGCTATGCAAGTGATTTACAACTCATTAATTGCTTTGTATTTCACAGTGAACACTTCTCTCTCCATCCAAGCACAGCAGTTTATTGTAAAAGTACAGGAGACCATTTTTTTTATTTCTTCTGCACTTTGACTTTTATCTGAAAGTCATTTAAACATGTTGCTAAATACAAGTCATCTTTAAAGTTAAAGTGCTTACTGGCTAACTTGACATTTTTTTATCTCTCTCTCAAACAAATAAGCAGAAAGTTGGCTTAGGTCCAATTAGTGACCTCTAACAGGTAAACTTTTGACCTTCTTTTGTCAGTCTATCTTCTGTCTTATGCCCACTATGTGTATGAATAGACTAGTAATTCATCCCATGATGCTTTATCTCTTGGGTGAGTCTTCCCTGAAATCTCCAGACATTTCCAGAATTTTGGTCCACTCACAAAAGAATAGTGTAGTGTAATGTAGTGTAGTACAGTATAAATGCTACCCTATGTGTGCTAAGATCACTAGTTATCCTTATCCTAGATTAAAACTGTTGGTCCATCTGAGTTGTCTAAATCTATGTTACTGTTTTGAACATCAGCCATTATCTCCATTTCTACTCTTTTCTTCAATAATTTCCTGGATCTTTTAAAATTTTCTCCTTCGCTCCATAACTGTCTCCCCTTCATTTTCCATAATACTGTGTCTAGTATTTCTAGTCTTCTATTTCCAGCACCATTTTAACTAAGGATAAGAGAAATTTAGGACAGAAAGTTTTTTGGGTACCCTCGTAAATCCATGTGCGGGAAGAGCCAACAAGAAACAACCATTCAAAACAGGCCCATTTCAGAATAGCAAAGTATAACAGATTTTCACACTTCGCAATTGCTATTAAGGTTATCATCTTAAGAGGAAAATATTATTTTAATACTGGGGTCTCTAAAGTCAATTTTCAGCCTGTTGCAATCACGTGCCGGGGCCAATGGAAAGAAAAAAATATTACAATTTCTTTTGTGTACTGTGATTAGGTCTAGATGTAGAAATAACTTTTATCCTTTGGAGAGACATGCCTGTTTCTGAATAGGATAGAAACAGTAGAAGCAGAAAGATTTGAAGGAAGTGGCAAAGTTCTTCTGGGGGAAAAAAGAGAAAGAAACGGAGACATTTCTTCAATAATTTCCTGGATCTTTTAAAATTTCCACTTGAGACACCAGTATCAGGAAAATGCCCTTCTAATGAAAACAAAGTCCTTCTAAAGTGGCTATATACATTGCAGGAAAAAAAATAGAAAATGTCAGGTATTTTCCAGACATTACAAAGCAAAACTCACTTCAGCAGAAGTCTCCCAATCATTGTTAACTATCCGCATTGCCAACTAGCCAAACTGATTGCTACTTTCAGTATGCAAATCCTGTTACAACCAGAGAGGTTCAATCCTCTATCTTTTTATTTGTGTCCTAGCCATGAATTAATAGATTCTCTGGATGGTTCTTGGTGGCCTTGAAGCTGTGCTGTTACATAATTCCAGCTCTTATCTAGAATTCCCTGACTCCTTTACTTTATATATTCCCTCCCCTTTCTCCAGTATTTTGTTCTCATACAGATGCACTTGTAATCAAAGTGTACTATCTTTATTTTGTTTTATTTTGTGCAGCGTCTATGCCACAGAGTAAATAAATATCACATCAAAGGATTATGCGTTGTCGTGCAGCATAACTGCTTTGATCATTATTTTTAATGAAAAGATTCTAAAATAAATAAATTAGAATGTACAGAGCATTTGTGGAATGCTGGGACCCATATTGCTTACCCTTGACTGTTTTAGCTTGATCACTTCAGATGTCTATCCCTCCTCTTTGTACATAGTATCAATGAGAAATGTCCTTACACGATTTCAGCTGTTGATATGAAATGTTATATCTCTCATTGACATAATTATTGTGTTCCAAGTATGTGGGTGTGTATATGTATATATGTGGGGTGCCGAGGTTCATTTAACTGTGCATTTTCTTTTCCTTTCCAATAGCTAGACTTGTGCCTAGCTAAGTGACAAATCCATCTTTTAGAGATCAATTACAGTGTCTGGCTGCAAACCTTCAAAATCCAATTATCTACAAAATAAATTTTAAAAATGAAAAATAGAAGCAATCAAATGCATAAATCAAATGGGAAATGGTGCAAACGTTCAAATAACCAGAGGAATTTTAACTCCATTTTTATTTTGCCACCCCAATTCTGTCAATTATTTATTCCATTGCACTGTTATCATTTCAGTTTGACTTTCTTTTGCTCCAGAATAACCTGATCTATTTGAGTTCGCCTAATTGTTCTAATTTCTTCTAGCAATCTGAATCTCAGGCCTGCCTTAGCAAGGATTAGTTCAACAGCATGAATGCATCATGCCCCCAGTTTTCTAATCCATGTGCAATCACTTTATAATGCCTTGGTAAGGCCACACTTGGAATACTGCATCCAGTTTTGATCACCACAATATAAAAAAGATATTGAGACTCTAGAAAGAGTACAGAGAAGAGCAACAAAGCTGATTAGGGTACTAGAGGCTAAAATATATAAGGAATGGTTGCTGGAATTGGTTATGTCTAGTTTAATGAAGAAAAGGACGAGAGGGTGACATGATAGCAGTGTTCCAATATCTCAGGGGCTGCCACAAAGAAGACGGAATCAAGCTATTCTCCAAAGCACCTGATGGAAACTAACCAAAGAGAGAAGCAACCTAGAACTAAGGAGAAATTTTCTGACAGTTAGAACAATTAATCAGTGGAACAACCTGCCTCCATAAGTTGTGAATGTTCCAACACTGGAAGTTTTTAAGAAGAGACTGGACAATCATTTGTCTGAAATGGTATAGGGTTTCCTGCCTGAGTAGGGGGTTGGACTAGAAGACCTCCAATATCCCTTCCAACTCTATTATTGTTGTTGTTGTTGTTTGTTTTTGTTATCATCATCATCATCATTATTAATAATAACAACAACAGCAACCATGATGGAAAACTACATTTCTTGTCTATAACATTTCCACTGTGTCCTTTTCCTATAGTGCTAGCATATAATTTAAATTCTTTTCTTCAGTGCTCTTAAAATGCTAATGCATTGATCATTCTGGATGAGCAGAGATATTCATTAGAAGAAGCTGATCCTACAATTAGGTCAAGTGAAGATGCTGAAGAGAGGATGCTGAGAAGATACTGAAGGTTGTGAGAATGTAAAAACTATTGAGATTATATATGGTTTTAGAGACTGGCATATTTATTATAGCATAAACCTCGGTGCCTTACAGCTTATTTCTTTTAGATACAGCCTGATTATTTGGTAGCTTCTGCTGACAGATAAACTTGGAACTCACTAAAATAGTAAGAGAACCAAGAGGAACTTTAATGTGCAAATATTTGCACATTTGTATGGTTATATGCATAAGAAAATATTTAAAAATGATTAGATTTTTACAGACCAATTGCTTGCAGAAAAGTTTTTAAACACTATCATGTAAAAATTGATCTTTGGAAGATGAACCTCTATAAAAGACATTCTTCTTTCTATTTTATTTGCTTTTCCTACTTCTTGTTGCTATCCTTCCCCTGTTGAATGCTACTTTCCTGGAGGAATCATTCTCTGAAGCCCATATTACATGCCAAAGATAGGACTAAAACCCAAAGTAGATAATTCTGACACTTCTTTTTCTCTGCTTTATTTCTCACAATCTTTTTTCCACAATATACTGTGAAGAACAGACAAATTTCTCTTGCAAAAGATCTAATGTAACAAATTGCAAAATACTTTTGAAGGGTACATGTGACACTATTTGTTTATTTATTATTTTAGGAGGAGATACATTTACATACATTTTAAAAGTTGGTAAAGGGAAAGTTGCATAAGAAACAAAAGGCATATAAAAGGATCATAGGAAGCATAGCTATTGAGATTATTCACATAAACTGTGGTTGCATACAAATACAAGGCAATAGATAATTACATACAACATTCAAAGGCAGCAGCTTCAATTTTTCTAAGTATTTTTTTTTTAAATATTACTAGAGAAAGTAGATGGATTGGCAAGTGGGACAACATGAGCCACTGACAACTCTGATCTGCCATCTCTAAACTCATTCCTATGTTCAGAGGAGAAGCTAAGCTTCAAATAGGCTATTGAGCTATGAAAGAAGAAAATAATAAACCAGGATAAAATGATAATAATGTTAAGGATCTATGGGGTTAGTATCTCTGAGAAGCTGATGTAATTTATTATAAATTACTACAATGTTATCTGTAATCATCTTTATGTATCACTTCACCTTTATCACTTTTTAAACCTATCGGGCAAGCATTAACACTTGTAGACTATGGGAAAGTAAAAGAAATGGTCCCTTATACAGACAGAAGGAAAAGGGGGAAGATTCAGAGGTAACAAATGCAGTTATAATGCTAGCTCTGAGCAAGATCAATAAAATGTTATGTATTTATTTACTGGAAAAATTCATTAAAAATATAAATAAAGTCTAACACTGAACAAGGTAGGAAAATAATTTTACCGTATATAGAAACACAAGAGACTTAAATTGTGATCCACAAATCAGATTAGTCTAAATACTTTGATTTAAGCAACTGAGTCCCAACAATTTTTTTTTAAAAATGTGGTTAGTTAAATCAAGCATTTGTTGCTTGTGAATTGGGTAAAAATGGGCGACAATATTATAGGGACAATATGACTCTATCTATCTATCTATCTATCTATCTATCTACCTATCTATCTATCTATCTATCTATCTATCTATCTATCTATCTATCTACTTACCTACTACCTACCTACCTACCTACCTACTTACTTATCTATCACTTATCTATCATAGCCTATCCAAGATCCAAAATGATTTCTGTCTGTTTCCTTAGTTTAGTCTTCCTTGATTGTCTCCATTTGTCCTTTCCCCTTTTCCCCATTAATCCTTATTCTTTCCCATCCATTCTAATATTTTGTTTCCTTCTCTCTTTCTTCTCTTTTCAAAATGTGTACATAGGATCAGTAATGTGGCAAACCTAAGTAAATTTACCTATCTGGTGTTATGATCCAAACAAGATCCATGCTTTAAAATTTACAATATGGATCTCAAGATGAAGATCTTTGTTATGGTATCTAGAGCTTGTCTAAAAGTTCCTATCAAGTTTTGTTTGTTTTGCTGAGCTGATAGATCATTACAATCATGAACAATTCTGGGTGGTGTCAATATTTAATGTGATGGAAGAACAATACATAGGGAGCAATCATATCAGCTGTATTTATTAATTTGTTTTATGCTATATTAATCTAAAGTTTACTTCTATCCCTACCCACATTTGAGAGAATGGCTTTGCCATGGCATTTAGAAATCGTGTGTAGTCCTGATATATATAAAAAATTGTACATCTGTTTTAACTGAAGGCTGAAGTTTCTGTTAGTGCTGATACATGAATTGTCCTGTAATTTTCTTCCAGAACTCATTCAGTTTGATGAAAAATTATGGACTGTTCTTGCATTTATTTCATTAAAGTAAATGGTGAAGTTTAGTGTTTCCTATCTTTCATTATACAAACTTTTTTCCAATGGTCTACAGTCTCTCTGACATTGGAGGCATCTCAAATCTCAAGGAATTTCTGCTCTCCATAAATTCCTCATACATTGTTTTCTTTTTTCTTTTTAATGTATTTTACACCTTGAAAAATTGTTGCAAAATTTCTCCTTAACCTAGTGAATATTTGGAGAAAACATCTATCTTAACCTATAAAATGGGCAAAATTTTTCAAAAGGCAATTTGTGTCCCATTCTGTATGAGGGAGCTATGATGTAAGCATGTCTAAGCTTATATTTCACAACAGCCATCATGAGTAGCTATGAAAGTGATGGTGATTTAGTAACAGAGCTTCAGTGTTGCTGTTTCTACCAGAATAGGTAACAGGAAAAGCATGATCCCAAATTCTTCTTGAATTTTAGGAAGATTTTTAGCTAACACTAAGATGATTTGTTGGTTTATTTATTGATCTTTTCCTGTTTATCCCATATTCCAGCTTTTACCAGTCTAGCATTCTTTAGCTATGTTTATTTTTGTATCCTATATTATTATTAAATAAGAAAAAAAAACAGGACAAGAGGAAACAAACAATTTCTATGGGCAACCTCTCATGTGAACACATCAAACTCTTTGTGTAGAGTGCTTGTGTCTGTTGGTGCCAGTGTATTCTTTTGGTGTGTATGTCACTTTATGTGCATTTTTATTCTTTTGCAATCCCTTCTCCTTATTCAGTCTGTTTTACAAGGAGGTAAATGATGAACAACAGGACAGCAACAGGACAATATGTACTGACTGTAATGGTAATCACATGACTGAGGGAAAGCACTATTGCAACTTAAATGGTCATTGAACAAGGCAGTTAGTAAGTGAGGACTATCTGTAATACCTTTTTTATTGAGGTCTCTAAAGGCTTTTTTTTCTTCTTTCTTCTTAACTCCCAAGTATTTTATGGACTGAAACATACTGGCCAAGGAGAAGATTTAATTTTTCCAAACCCTTGTACTCACTAAATCATAGCAAATTGAACAGGGATCCTGTATGCCTGCTCTAAAATCAAAACAAAATAATTTTTAAAAGTACATAAATTGGCTCTACTTACATGCTTATGGTAGCTTGACCATAAGTCATTTGAACCAACTGGAATGATAGCAATTCTAGCTGAAATAATTGCATGTTGATTTATCAAAATCCACTCTAGGTTTGAATCAGTAGCTGTTGCAGAACCTGAAAATAGAGAGTGAATAACATATCTTGTTGGAAAATCACCTGGATGTGTTTTCCCTTGTCCCATGTCCAAGGTAAACTGCAAATAAATGCATGTCTATAGCTACAAGCACCAATACTTTATTTTCCTCAGTGCACTTGTTTTGATGAATAAGAATGTGCACCTTATTGGGATTGGAATTTGGGTAGATCTTATGCACTTCATTTTGCTAGTATACCAAAAAGGCTTCCCAAAGGCATTTTCATACTGACAAACTTTCAAGATTTTCAGTATGAAGATTATTTTTTTCTTTTACAACTTTGAATAATATACAAACCAGCTGCATTTCTTTTTCAAGAAAAGCAAGAATGCTTCCAAAACTGATTTCCAGATAGGATTGTATAAATCCTTCAAAAGGAGTGTTTTGCAATACTACTTTCTAAGGATTTGCTTAAACCTATTGTCAGAAATAGTATTTTACTATGATGACCCTTTAGTGATTAAATTGAATCAACAGAACACAAGATCAAATATAACAACAGGATAAGAGTAGACAACTTGGCTCCTTCTAAATTTTATACTCCGTCTCCCAAATTTCCTGGCTGGTGATCAAGAAATATAATAGTAGTCAAACCAATGTCAGAGGAATAGCCAGTTGCCTACTTCTCCAGTAGAAGATGGAAAAAGTATATAAATCCAAACTACTGAATGAAAAGTATTATATTTTATGGATAATTTACTTGTGAGCACCCAGATAGCGATCTAAGGCTTATAAGTATAATTGATCTTACTTACTCTAGCTACTGTACATAGCATAGGTTAAATGGTAATTGCATTCCTGTTTCTGAATGTTCCCCAATGCATGTTGTCAGAATAGAAACTGACTGACCTTTCCTCACATAATAAACCAGTTTGTGCCTGGATTATAATACTAGTAAAAGCTACATAGAGATGCATCCCCTAACTTTTATAAGTTTATAGCTTAGAATCATATGATTGGAAGAGACTCCTGGTCTAATTCTCAGTCCAAGGCAGGAATTCTCAGACCATCACAGACAATCTTTTCTGGAAAGCTTTCAGAGCTAGAGCACACATGCCTTCAGAAGGCAGGC
Source organism: Protobothrops mucrosquamatus (assembly GCF_001527695.2). NCBI lineage: Eukaryota > Metazoa > Chordata > Lepidosauria > Squamata > Viperidae > Protobothrops > Protobothrops mucrosquamatus. Next base: position 40,908 of record NW_015387337.1, read on the forward strand.
TGTTCCACTGTTTAATAACTCCCACGATCAGGAACTTCCTCCTTATTTCACATTTGAATCTTTCTCTGTAAAGCTTCTACTCACTGTGTAATTGTCCTAAGCTTGGGACTATGGAGAATAAATCCATACCCTATTTCCTCTGACAATATTGAAGACAGCCATGATGCTTCACCTTAAAACATACAGGTGTTTTAACCACTCACCATAGGATTTAGCTTCCAAGATCCTCAGCTTCTTTGTTGCATTTCCAGTTCCTCAGCATTCTTCTTACATTATGGCAAACAAAAGTGGAGACGGGACTTCAGGTGCAGCATATAGTAGAATTATAGCTCTGTTGAGGCAGTCCAACACTAAATTGGCTATTCTGGCAGCTGCAGGACATTGCATATTTGATAAGAAAGACTTTCTAGCAGAAATAGGACCTACTGGATCAACCAAGAGCTGAACTAGTCTAGCATTCTGTATCCTGTGATGGCCAGATGAATCCAGGAAAATAACAGAAGGGGAATAATTCTCTTTCATTTGGCATTTAAGGCATTTTACCCATTGATTACAGAGACAGAGTGACAGCCATTAAGTCTCATAGCCATTAACAGAACAGTGTATGGATTTATCCCAGTCCCTTTTAAACAGGGCCTAAGCTGGTGACCATCTTAATGTCTGGTAGCATGAATTTTGAAAGTTTAGAAATATTGGGGTATGTATGTGTGCAAAATTTCTCTGCATTTAGTTTCAGTAGATAAATTGAATTCTAATTTCATGAGGGAGGGAAAAATCTCATTCCTATCAATATTTTCTAGGCTATGCATGATTTTCTATAACTCTGTTGCATCTCTTCTTGCCGACCTTAGCTCCAAGGGTGACTGTGGGACTAGTCAAAATTCTGATTTGGATGCTTAAGTCAAGGACCATTTGATCAAATCTCGAAACCAAAATGGTTTTCCGAATTGGATTAACAATTTGAACTGAATAAATGAATTGAACTGCATGTCCTTTAAAATCCTATCATTTTGAAAAATTATACCAATTGATATGTACTTGGCACATATTGAATCCATGTGTCAAACTGATTCAAATTGTTAAATTGGACTAAATCAGCAATTCTAATCAAATCAGCAATTCTCTTCTAAAAGCTCCAGTCACTACAATCTTTCTTCATACTTTCCCTCAACATGTAAGGATAGTTTCTACACACATTTCTTTCTTTGCAATTATATTCTTTACCCTAGAAGAATATAAAATGTATCTATCTCTTTGTCCATCTGTCCAAACACATGTAGTCCTGCTTATAACTGTTTGCATCACAGACAGGTGTTGGAGTGCCAGAAAGGACTTGGCCTTTTCCTCACCACAGAACCAGGAAAGGCAAACCTGGGCCCATTGGTCTGTTTTCAGAAATTGCCATTCTCTCTGCCAGAATTGTTTGCCCAAAGCGTCTCTTCTTCTAGTTGCTAATGTATTGATTCTGTTGGCAGCACACCTCACATTGTATTATTTATAAGAGAGAGAGAAAAAAACTTTCCTCCTTCAACAGTGTTCTCTGGCTGCAAGAACTGGCTCAGCATGATTTTGGTTATGTTTCCATAGCTACCTTATAAATGTGGTTTGCTCCATTTTATAGTCAACTAGCACCACATACATTCAGATATATTAACAAATGAAATACTTTCAAGCTAATCTCTGGTCTTGCCTATTACTGCCTCATTTGTATGCAACATGTATGTATGCTACATAAATAATTGGGAAACTTGATTCTTGCTGGAGGTATGTGTGTCTTTCTGTCTCTGGGTAGAGGAAGGTTAGGTGACGAGATGTTTGAAAGGAGGCATCCAGGCATTTCCCCCCTGTAGTTTGTATGCTGTAGTCAACATTTATAATATTAGAGATATTTTATAGATTTTTTTTTTAAAAAGGAAATATAGGAAGTTTAAAGTAGAATGGTGTCCTCTAGTGGTTATTGGAATATTTGCAAAGGGAAATCTGCATGTTTAAAATGATCCAGAAGACAGAAAACAAAAGCACTACTCCATCTTCTGCAATCAAATATCTAAAGTGTAATAATTTTATTGTATAAAGTGGTTTTTTTAGATTTAGAATTTTGTTATGAAACTCCAGCGTAGTGGGAGACATTATGTGTAGATAAATAGTCTTTGATCAAACAGCATTTACAATATTTCTTTTGATAGTGTGCAGGAGATTTTTTGGGATACACTTTGGAATACTCTTCCCCAACCAAATGCCTTCCAGATATGCTGTACTAAAATTATAATGCACATGAATTCTTTTTAACATCATACAGATTGTATGACATCAAAAGACAATGCATAACAAACGTGGCTATGAAAACATGCCATAATTTCATTTCCTAAAAGTTACTTAAAAGAAATATGGTGAATCTCTGTAAACAAGAAAAAAAATGAATAGAATAAGGAACATTGGAAGACAACCAGGGTACTGAGAGAAAAACTTCCATTGATTTATCCAATTTTTGTTCTAGTTTTCAGAAATTCATTAACAATGAATCCTGTCAAGAGTCCAAAGGCCTTTCCTTACTACCAATATTTTCACTCTATAGAGTCTCAATTAAAAAAAATAATCAGTCCAACCTATGGTCATTATCACTAGCACTGACCATGAAACACTGGAATAAGAGACAAAGAATGTCAATCACTGTTTTACCCCCACTAGTCATAAGGAATTGCTAGTAGTCTACTTGCAAACTAATTCATATTGTGTGAATTTGTCTTGCTAAGTTTAGAAAAAAATCAGAGCAATTGAATTTTACAGCTATCGAACCTTCATTTCCCAAATCTAGTACCTTACATCAGTCTCTCTCAAGCTTGGCAACTTCAAGAATTGTGGACTTCAACTTTTCCCAGACTGAATTCTGAGGTAGATGAAGGCTAGGAGTTTAGAGCTAGGAGTTCCCTCTAATGTGAAAAAAAATATCTCCCACAAGCTCTGCAAAGTTGTTGAATGTTGATACATTGCAAAAGAATATGCAAGTGTCAATGTCACTGTGGCCAAACAAGAAATAACATCATCTTAACACAGTTGATCAGCATAGCTGATGTTATGAGATCAGAGAAATCCACAATTCTTCCACGTGAAAGAACAGAATTGTTTGGTTTGTCTTGGAATACACAGATGGCAAGACTGTGTTTTCCTTCAGCTTCAAATAGGAACTATTATAATAAAGGAATTATTTTACATTCCTTATCTTGATCTGACTGAAGTAAGAACTAATGCTTTGGGTTACCTTCAACTATAAATGTGCAGACTCTGCTGCAGGAAACACTGTTTTTCTTGCTCTTCTGATTTATAGATCATGTAACAAGAGCCATCAGCTAAAATATTTGTCATGCTCTATGCTCAGGATTAAGGAGATTTGTATTTTATTTTAATCAGTTCAGTGTTTTACAACAATAATTCAACAGAAGTGTAACAGCTTTGATGGATATGCTGGCACAGAACTGTTTCCTTATATGCAACTAGATTCATCCTAAGTAGGATAGAACTCACCATTTGTGGAGTTCCTGGAAGTGACTTGATCTTCATTGCCACACAAGAATAAAGCCAAATAGGCTGGATCAATAGCTAGCAGGCATTTGTTAATCTGATGCAGGGTACTTATTTTCTGAAATATATATATTAAAAAATTCTTTGAGTGATGCTTACTCCTGTTGTCTTAATACATACCAAATATCCATACAAATTTCTTGCAACAGCATAGAAGGACCTTTCTTTCCCCCAGCATTTTACCCACTTCTCAGTTTAGCTTATGGTCCTGGTCTTTCCTAACAACAGCAGAGTCTGCAGGGTGATAATGTCAAAATCATTAAAACAGTGGCAAAGTGTTGTAATGCAAAGCCCGTCCCTTTTCAATGTAAGAAATAACTTTATTGCAGCCATTAACCAACACAAGGGAATTGGTGTTCAAATATCCAAAATTACATTGACAATATCAGGGTAATTAGGAAAGGTACCTGCAAACAAAGAATTTTGGCTGAAAGACAAATAAAAAAAAACCTAGGATGTTTGTTCAGGCTACACATGTGGAACAAAAGGGAAAAAAGATTAAAATTAGCAATCCAGATACTTTGATATGGCAAGAAGTTGAAAAATAACCAGTGGTTAATGCTGAGCCAAGCCATTTCTGGCCATCCATACTCAGATTCAGCATTTCATTCTTTGAAAATTTTTCTACTTTTTGTGTTATTTCAGGGTTAATGTCATAAAGTAGAAATTATTTATATTATTTTTTGACAAATCCTGTTTTGCTGATCAGAAATGGTTTAATTACAACATTTCAATATTCTGTATAAGCTGGCAATACAGAATAACAAGTTTGATAGTTTCAGTCTGTGCAAGTTTTTAAAATGTATTGTACTAAACTAACTTACAGAAAAAAAATACAAATCCAAAATACATTGTATGCATGTTGGTCTGTTAAAAGAGTTCAGTTTTAATATTAATCCATTCCATGATCAAGATACCATACATCTTGAAAAAGAGTAACAATTTGTTCTTTGTCAAATAATTTTTTATTGTATTGGATGCCATGGAGTAAGATATCCAGATTCTCAAGATCTATCCAGTTGTGATCATGAACTCCTTTTGTCCTGTCCTAAGGCCACACCAGTCAGCACTTGCTAGAATTAAACTCATGTTGTGTACTGAGATTGAAAATTTTAGCCCAACTGAGAAGTACTGCCTGGAAATAACTTCTTGGTAAGTATACAGAACTCTAAATCCTGCTTATAACTTGGCATCTGCCAGCAGCTACAGTCTGCTGCTTTGCTTCAGTGCCTCCACGTCTCAATAAATCCTTTGCAATTCTGGTTGCTGCCTTGGCTTTTCTTGGTCATTCTTCGTTACTCTTGACTGCTTCTTGTCTCTCTTCATCAGTCTTAGCAGGGCTCATGCTTCTTTCCTCTCTCCTGCTTTGTATTCTGTCTCACCAATAAATCCCATGCAGAGCAACTTTCAAAGTCAATAAGCTCATAATATTTCATATCTTCCTCAAAAAAAAATGGTCATGCCAGCCTGAAGGATGACAATGGAATATTAGAAAGCCCAAAATACTTTCCCCATAGAATACAAAAGTTTTCCTCCTAAGAATTTATTTCAGAGATAAAACACCCTGATAAAGAATATCCATTTCCTAGGTTCGATAAAGCAGTTGTGGCAATGAAGTCTCCGATCCATTGGCATTGTGGAATCTTAACATAACATACCATATTGCTCTTGGTGCCAATAAAATCATGTTAGTTTCATCAATAGAAGGGTTTATTTTGGAATAATGCCACTTGATCATCTTAAATCCCCCCCCCACTATTATAATAAAAAAACCTAAATGAACCTGATCAAAAATATGACTCCTATTACTACTACTACTACTACTACTACTACTACTACTACTACTACTACTACTATTACTACTACTACTACTACTATTATTATTATTATTATTATTATTATTATTATTATTATTATTATTATTATTATTATTATTATTATTATTATTATGGTAAACATTTCTTCCTCATTTTCAACAATTTTCCTCAAATCTGTTAGGTAAAACTTGTTTCATTCCCCCCACATCAGTAAAACAGCAGGATAAATCAGTGAATTTCTGGTTAGTTTTGAGGCATGTGTGTAAGTACCCTGTTTTTCATTGCAGAATCTTCTCTAGTGTTATAGCATCTGCAGCCTCCCTGGCTGCTCAAATAAATCCCAACGGAAGACATCATAGATACATCCCTCTCATTATATATATAGTTGGGGAGGTTGCAAAATGAAGGAAAACATCTTCCAATAAAGTCTAAATAAATTCTGCAGCTCCCCAAGTATGAAGTAGAAAAGCCAAACTCTTTTCACAGAGGAGTAAATTTTCAAGAATTTAACATAGCTTTTTGCACATATCTCTTAAAGTAAAATGTTGCCTTTGACAGCTACAACTACTAAAATACTGGCTGTTTAGTTTCTTCTAAGCCAGTGGTTTCCTTGGTCATTTCCAGATCACAACCTTTCCATCTTCTGAGTCTTAATAATCCATGCTTAAATCTGTTCTGAATATTTCTAAATTTTCTTTTTACTTTTTTCAGATCTAAAATATGCTGTTACTCAAATTCTTTAAACCTCTGTTTCTCAATCTTGGCCACTTTAAGATATGTGGACTTCAACTCTCAGAATTCTCCAGCCATCCATGCTGTCAGCCATGCTGGCTGCAGAATTCTGGGAGTTGAAGTCCATACATCTTGAAGTGACCAAGGTTGAGAAACACTGCTTTAAACACTGTCAAGTCAACATGTTAATGAGTATGGAATTTGCAAAGGTCAGTTAGTTAGGGTTCCCCCTCCCCCCCAGTTTTCCAATAGCTGAGTATTCTGTGAGACTGTCTATAAGTCTGATTCCATGATGCATCCATTTGTGAATTCAGAAGAATCTAGCCATCTCTTTTTTTAAAAAGAAAATAAAATTACATTCTGTCCCCTCATCCTCACCTGCCTCTCTCTCAATGTATTTGTGTACATTTTGCTGGTAGTTTTCAAAAATATCTTTCTTAAAATGGACAATGGGAATAGTGAAAGCTGATTGCAAACAAACACACAAACAAATAAATTCATTGAGAATCTTAAAGGATGTTTGGTGTCCATGTTGCCATTCTTAAACTGCCCAAGTTGTGAAAGCGCACATCTGAAAATAGCATTTGAGAGCATTTGAGAGCATTTACAAATGGCTCTGACCAACACATTGTATTCCAAAACTAGGGGAAGGAAAAATGGTGAATAAAGGACTAAATAATGCATGTATGAATAGCAGAACATGGCAGGGCAGGGCAAAAATTCTCTCCAATGGGAAAATATATACTGTCTCTGTGGGTGGAGTAATATATGTCAAGGTTCAACAAAACAAAGGATATTGGACTAAAAAAGAGAAATCTTTGATGCCATAAAAATTGCCAGCAAATGAGATTGTCTGCTACAGCTAGACAAAAAGGAAGGCTGAAAATATGTCTTATCTTAATAATATCAATCAATATCTGCTTTATCCAGTGGGAATATACTCATAACACAGAGAACATTTATGGTGATCATAACTCAGGCAGCTTTAAAGTTCAGACTGTGGCTCCCAGTGGTTTATATCTGAAACATTTCATTTTGGTTCCATTAGAAATTCAGATTTTAACATTGACATTAAATCCAAAATCAAGGCTATCTTTGTCAACTCTTGTTTAAAATATGTTTTTGGTTTAGCTGTGTTTGTGAAAGAAGATTATTCCCCAATTGCATTTCTTGATTGTCCATTTCTTCTTTTCTTTGCTCAGTCTCTCAGCAAAGCAAGTTCTTTTGAACTTCATCTACATTTATTTTTACTTGCTTTAGAACATTTTATCCTGTAGAATACTTTTCAAATTCAAATTGTATTATATAACCACAAAATACAGTGCTAAGTATCATTGCCTCATTCAGCTTTTCCCTTAAAACCACATCACATAAACTTGTTGATGTTAAAATATGTTTCTCTTTTTATTTCGTTTTTCTTTTGTGCTTCAGTGAAATAAAAACAGCACAATTCAAAATTGCTAAAGTCAATCAGTAATCAAATACATATATATTACTGTTTGTATCTCTTAGCCCATATATGTTAAGAATCAGTGTGTAAATAACAGGATTAAAAGCAAAGGTTGATGTTATTCAGCTGATAAAAAGCATGCAAATTCAAACTGACATGGGAAATATCTTGCTCTTTTAAACAAACATTTAATATTTAATAATTCCATCATTTCTTCATTGTTGTCTTTATCTGTAATTCATAGGAATGAGTCTATTTTATATTTCTTATAAGCAGATCATTGCTCTTTCACATCAACTGAATCTATCCACTTAATTTCAAAACTGACATGTAGAAACTCACCTATATGAACTTCAGTGTGTCAAAGCTCATAAATCCTATTTAGTCATGATTAAGTATCAATTTAGGCACATTAATTGCTTATCTTTTATTTATAATAGTGCATAATAGAAATAAAAATAACTTATGTTATACTTATGAGGCTAACTAACTAACTAACTAACTAAATAAATAAATAAATAAATAAACTAAAAGCAATAGTACACGAGGGAGGATATGACTTATTGGCATAACAGAAATCTGGTGGGACAATACCCATGAATGGAATTGAATAGACTGATAGATGGATACAAATTGTTCAAAAGAAACAGGTTTACAAAAAGAGGAGGGGGAGTTGCACTATATGTAAGAAAACACTACAAATCTATATAAATGCACATGAACAAAGGTAAAATATCTCCAGAATGTATATGGGTCAATATGAAAGCGAAAAAAAGTGACATTACCATAGGTCAGTTGTGGCGAACCTATGGCACGGGTGCCAGAGGCAGCACTCAGAGCCCTCTCTGTGGGCACCTGTGCTATCGCTCCAGGCCTAGGCCTTCAGCTTGGTTTTATAAAACCTTTTTGCTTTAGGCCTCCGCCGCCTACAAAAAAAAGGTTTTAAAAAAAGGTTCAATCAATCAGTCAATTTAAACTTCTCGCGAGAAAAAAAAAGATCTTACAAAGTTGGAATTGATTGATTGAACTTTTTAGTCCCACCCAGTCTGCTGTTACCACCGCAGCCACGCCCACCCAATGGGCCACACCCACGCAATGGGCCACACCCACGCAATGGGACAAACCCAACAGACACCTGACGATGCATGAGTGGGTTTTGGATTGGGGTTTGGGCACTCGGTCTCTAAAAGATTCGCCATCACTGGGTTAGGGTTAGGTCACCATGAACTCATACAGTAAAATGGACATCGCCAGGAAATTTGGAGTGCTTGGGTATGGTTACGAGGGCACTGACTTTTCTAGGCTGCCCTATCTATATTTCCTTGTGAAATACATGGGGAAATCCCCTTGGAGGAAAATTCAAGTTACGGTTAGGGTTAGGTCACCATGAACTCATAGAGCAAAATGGACATCGCGAACAAATTAGGAGTGGTTGGTTTTGTTTAGGAGGGCACTTACTTTTCTAACCTGCCCTATCTATGTTTCCTGGTAAAATACATGGGAAAATCCAATTGGAGGAAAATTCCACTTAGGGTTAGGGTTAGGTCACCATGAACTTATACAGTAAAATGGACATCACCAATAAATTTGGAGTGCTTGGGTTTGGTTAGGAGGTCACTGACTTTTCTAGCCTGCCCTATCTATGTTTCCTGGTAAAATACAAGAGAAAATCCCATTGGAGGAAAATTCCAGTTAGGGTTAGAGTAGTTGTGGCGAACCTATGGCACCGGTGCCAGAGGCGGCACTCGGAGCCCTCTCTGTGGGCACACGTGCCATTGCTCCAGGCCTAGGCCTTCAGCTGGGTTTTATAAAACCTTTTAGCTTTAGGCCTCCACCGCCATGTACAAAAAAAAGGTTCAATCAGTCAATTTCAACTTCTCACGGGAACAAAAAAAGATCTTGCAAAGTTGGAATTGATTGATTGAACTTTTTAGTCTCACCCAGTCTGCTGTTACCACCGCAGCCACGCTCACCCAATGGGTCACACCCACCCAATGGGCCACACCCACTCAATGGGCTACACCCACCTGGCACCCGACGATGCATAAGTGGGTTTTGGGTTGCTATTTGGGCACTCGGTCTCTAAAAGTTTCACCCTCATTGCCATAGGTGTATGTTACAGGCCACCCAACCAATCAGAAGAAATAGATGAAATATTTGCCAACTAGTTAACAAACGTATGTAGGAAGCATACCACAGTAGTAATAGGAGATTTGAACTATCCAGTTATTAACTGGGAGACAAACTCTGCAATGAGGAGAGATCAAATAGATTCCTAACCAACCTGACAACTTTGTCATCCAAAAGGCGGAGGAGGGAACTAGACGTAAAGCTATACTGGACTTAATCTTTACAAATAGAGAAGAAGTGATAGAGGGAATCAAAATTGCCAGAACCTTGGGTGAAAGTGACCACATCATACTGGAATTTAATATAAGGCAAACACTAGCAACAGAAAACAATCCAACCACACTTCAAAAGAGCTGACTTTAACAAACTCAGAGAGAACCTAGGAAAGATCCCATGTATGAAAATCCTAAAGGGAAAAACAACCCAAGAAGCATGGAAAATCCTGAAAAATGCAACCATAAAAGCCCAGACCAGCACAATACCATTGAGAAAGAAAAACAAGAAATTCAAGAAGAAACCAGCATGACTGCACAAAGATCTTTCTGACAAACTAAAAGACAATAAGGACAAATACAAAAAATGGAAAGAGGGCACATAACTAAGGCCGATTATCAGCAGACAGCCAGAACATGCAAAGATGAGGTCAGGAAAGCAAAGGCTAAGAACGAACAAAGACTTGCAAGAGAAATCAAGGATAATTTAAAAAAAAGTTTCTTCCAACTTATTAACAACAAGAAAAAACTCAAGGAAACTGTAGGCCCACTAAAGAGAAAAGATGGCAAGGAAATAACAGGCAACAGGGAGTCAGCAGAGCTCCGTAACTTATTCTTTGCATCAGTCTTCACACAAAAAGAAACTATAGCCCAACTTACCAAAAAAAAACACTGCAAAAAACAAACTAGAAACAAAAATTAAAATAAGCAAGGAAATGGTAAGAGAACACTATCCAATCTTGATGAACATAAATCACCGGGACCCAACAGATTACATCCCAGAGTTCTGAAAGAGCTGGCATATGTTATCTCAGAATCATTGCATCACATCTTTCAAAAATTCTGGAGCACGGGTGAAATACCTGAGGATTGGACAAGGCCTGATGTGGTTCCCATTTTCTTTGAAAGGAAAAAAAAAACAGACCCAGGAAACTATAGACCAATCAGTTTAACATCAATACCTGGGAATATCCTAGAAAAGATAATCAAAAAACAGATCTGCAAACAACTAGAAGCAAACAAAGTTATAACTAATAGTCAGCACGGGTTTGTTAAAACAGATCATGCCAAACCAATCTTATATCATTCTTTGATAAAGTGACTAAACTAGTAGACCAGTGAAATGCTGTGGACGTAGTATACTTAGATTTCAGTAAGGCATTTGATAAAGTAGACCACAACCTACTCCTTGATAAACTAGAAAAAGGTGGAATAGACAACATCACCACCAGATGGATCTGTAGCTGGCTGACAAACCATATTCAATGAGTAGTCTTCAGTGGCACTACATCCACATGTAGATGGAGAGAAGTAAGCAGTGGGGTACTACAAGGTTCCGTCTTAGGCCCAGTACTTTTCAATATCTTCATAAATGACTTAAACGAGGGAATTGAAGGAGAACTCATTAAATTTGCAGATGACACCAAACTGTCAGGTGTATCCAACACCCTAGAAGACAAACTCAGGATCCAACAACAACAACAACAACAACAACAACAACAACAACATCATCAATAATAATAATAATAATAATAATAATAATAATAATAATAATAATAATAATAATAATAATAATAGTAGTAGTAATAGTAATAGTAATAGTAATAGTAATAGTAATAGTAATAGTAATAGTAATAATAATAAAGTTGGAAGGAACCTTGGAGGTCATCTAGTCCAACCTCCTGCTCAGGCAGGAAATCCTATACCATTTCAGACAAATGGCTGTCCAGTCTCTTCTTAAAAACTTACAGTGTTGGAGCATTCACCGCTTCTGGAGGCAGGTTGTTCCACTAGTTAATTGTTCTAACTGTCAGGAAGTTTCTCCTTAGTTCTAGGTTGCATCTCTCCTTGATTAGTTTCCATCTGTTGTTTCTTGTCCTGCCTTCAGGCACGTTGGAGAATAGCTTGACTCCCTCTTCTGTTGTGGCAGCCCCTGAGATATTGGAACACTGCTATCATGTGCTCCCTCGTCCTTCTCTTCATTAAACTAGACATACCCAATTCCAGCAACTGTTCCTTATATGTTTTAGCCTCCAGTCCCCTGATCATCTTTGTTGCTCTTCTCTGTACTCTTTCTAGAGTCTCAACATCTTTTTTACATCATGGTGACCAAAACTGGATGCAGTATTCCAAGTGTGGCGTTACCAAGGCATTGTAAAGTGGTATTAATATTTTACGTGATCTTTTTTTTATTTTTTTAAAAAAAATTTATTAAGTAAACATTTAAAAACAGGTTGAACACAGTGCGACTTTTCTGGCTGTTATTTTGCCATATACCATATGCCATATACCATATATCTTCCTAGTCATTGATCTTTTATACCATTTACATATTGCATTTTATACTATTTACATATTTATATATTTACATACATATTTACGTCTATTTATAACATAACTTCCATTTCCATTCTTATTTCATATTCTGATCTCTATCTTACGCTCACTTTGAGGTTGGAAATCTACACTTTCTCTCTTCTAGACGAGCTTTCTCTGTTCTGACTTTTTCTCTTTGAGTCTAACCAATAATACATCTTATCCCAAACTTCGTAATACTCTGTTTCATCCTTGTCTTTAATTTCTAAGGATAATCTATCCATCTCTGCACATATCAAATTTATTTTAATTAGTTCACTCTCCACTGGGGAATTTCCGTTTTTCCAATTCTGGACATACAACAACCTTGCTGCTGTTATGATATGCAACACTAGATATGCCTCTCCTTTGTTAAACTTCCTATCTATCATTCCCAGTAAAAACAATTCTGGTCTGGAATCTATCTTTAGTCCCAACATTTCCTCCAACCAAGTCTTTATTAGCCGCCAAAATTCTTTGGCTTTGGAACAAGTCCACCACATATGATAATAAGTGCCTAACATTTTCTTGCACTTCCAATATTGTGGTGATATATCTTTTCTCATCTTTGCCAATCTTGTTGGGGAGAGATGCCACCTGTAAAACATTTTGTACAGATTCTCTTTATATGAGGTAGCCAAGGTTAACTTTCTATTTCTTTCCCATAACATTTGCCATTTGTCTAAATCAATATTATATCCGAAATTTGGGGCCCATGTTATCATCACTTCTTTTACCTGCTCCTCTTCCATTTTATATTCCAATAAATATTTATATGTTCTTTTAATTGCTTTCTCCTCCATTCCTAATAATATTTTATCTAGTGTTGTCAGATTTCTCTCATTCTTTTTTGTCTTTCTTATAACGTGACTGAACTTGAAGGTATGCCCACCATTCCAATTGTACCCCGTTTTCTTTTAATTCTTGTGTAGATTTAAGTTCCCTTTGTTCATTTAGAATATCTCTGTACGTAACTACTTTTCCCAAGTTCATAAAATTTGGATGCACTAGCGCTTCCAGTGTTGAGAGCCATACCGGTGTTTCTATATAGTTCTGTTGTTTAACTTTAATCCACACATTGAGTAATGCTGCTCTAATATGGTGTCTCTGGAAGTATTGATGAACATTATGTCTCTCATCCCACAAAAATGCGTGCCATCCAGATTGTAAATCATGATCTTCTAGAGTTAATAGCCTTCTATTTTTTAAATGTATCCAATCCCGCACCCAAGTGAGTATTGCAGTTTGGTAGTACGAGTCCGAATCCCCCTCTCTCTTTGGCTTCTTGTAGTAGTTTTAATTTGATTCTAGATTTCTTCCCCTGCCAAATAAATTTCAATATTATTTTATTCAAATTTACAAAATATTTTTTCTCTAATTTTATGTGGACATTCTGAAATAAAAAGAGTAATTTAGGTAGAATGTTCATCTTTACTCCTGCAATTCTCCCCATAAAGGAGAGTTGCAATTTTTTCCATCTTTCTAAATCTTTCTTTATCTGATTGTTTAAATTAACATAGTTATCTTCTTTGATTGTAATACACCTTGCTGTTAGCTGTACTCCCAAGTATTTAACTTTCTTCACTATTTGGATATTTACTTTCTCCACCAGGTCAATTTTCTGTGTACTAGTCATATTTTTAACTATCATTTTCATTTTATCTTTGTTGATTTTCAGTCCCGCTACCTCTCCATATTCTTCTAATATTTCCACCAGTCTTGTACCCGAATGTAGCGGTTCCTATAAGATAAATACGAGGTCATCCGCGAATGCTTGCAGTTTGTAGGTTTCTTCCTTAATATTTAAGCCTCTAATTTGGCTTTCCTTTCGAATCATTCTAGTCAGTACTTCGAGAGTTAATATAACACAATCAGTGCTAGAAGAGAGTGGGGTTTATGGAGTGGAAGGGGAAGAGGAGGAAGAGGAAGAGAGAGAGGAGGAGGAGGACTGTGGGATCCATGGTGCTCTCTGAGGTTGTTGGTTTTTTTGCAGATGTTTCCTGACCTAATTAGGTAACATTCCAACAAGATGCAGTTCACTGGTGAAAAAAGTGAGGTCCTTCATTTAGGCATGAAAAATTAAATGCATAGATATAGAATAGGAGGTATCTGGCTCAAAAGTAGTAACTGAGAGGGTTGTTGGTATCTTGATGGATCTCTGCTTAAGTATGAGTCAGCTTGCTGTAACTGCCAAAAAAGCTAATGCAGTTCTAGACTGTATCAACATAGGGATTAGTTCTGGTCACCACAATTCAAAAAAGATGCCAAGGCCCTAGAAAGCAAGCAGAGAAGAGCAACAAAGATGAACAGGAGTCTGGAGGCTAAAACATATGATGAATGGCTAAGGAAGCCAGGTATGTTTATCCTAATGAAGAGAAAGTTCAGAAGAGGAATGATAGCAGTCTTCCAACATTTGATTCCTGTGTATAAGCATAATTAGCAATAAATCAATTTAATTGGACCTTCATGTGTGGACCTGATGTTTTGCACTTGACTCTTGGCCTAATTCAGCATTTCAGCCATTAAATCACATAGTCAGCAGATATCATCTGTCCCTCTTCAGTTTGACCTATACAGACAAATGAGAATTTGGCTAGCTTGCATTTTTACAAGAAATTGCCAACATCTTCAAGTTTCTTCATAAACAAAAAGATGGCGTAAACTTTAGAATTTTCTTTTTAAAATGATTGGATAAGAAAGTGAAAGAGACAGATTGTCCAGCAATAGGTAGTAAGTAAAGCACTAGCCTGCTTTTTCCAGATGTCAGTATTCTTTAAAACCCACAAATCTATTTCCCTCCCTTTATTCCACACCAGTAATGAGGACCCTGATCTTTCTTCATCAAACTTTCTGATCCTCCACTTGAATTCCCATGAAACTCTGAAACATGCAGCAGATTGAACAGAGCAAAATGAACCACAGGCAGCTTCTTCCCACTCACCCCCACAGTGTTTTCTCTAACCATATTAAATATTTAAATCAATACCACATCCAATTCTGTAGTCATTTTATTATTTATGTTAATATTTAATTCAATAAAAGTCCACATTTTAGAATGCCTTTCAATTTATTTTATGTCACAACAGCAGCTATAATTTTTGTATACTATTGACAAGCTTTGCCTAATGTCCTTTTAAAAAGGGAGGTGCTTTTCTCTCTCCTGCTTTCTCCTTCTTTCTTTGAATGATGCTTGTTCAAGAACATTATATTTCTATAGATAAAAATGCAGGCCTTTTTATTTCAGTCATTACCAACTTACAACGATTCCTTATGTTTGGTATTGTAATGCCGCCATCTTAAGTATTCAGCAGAGCAAGGTAAACTCAGAATGTTAATGAATTTAATTGGTCCTCAATCTGAACCCTAAACTTGATTATTTCTACCCAGACTGTTAAGTAATTTAGAAAGGAGTTATATTGCACCCTTCCCACTATTTCTTTTCATAGTAGGTCATTACAAATAATGCTCAAAACCAAACCAAATCAAACCAAACCAAAACCACTCCCACCAAGCCTAGGAAATGAACAAATATATTCACGTTTAGTAACCTCTTGTCATCTGTCACGCCCTTGGTCACATAATGTTCTTCATGGAAAAGAATAGGCAAGGTTACCAGTCTAGGTTAAACCTACAGTATTTCACTGAATCATTCTCTGGTAATAACAAGGATAAAAAACAACCAGTTTGCACTATGTTTTGATCAATGAGTCACAAACTCAATGAAAATCCATTTTTACCTATTAGACTCTGCAAACTAGGATTTCTAATTTAATGGCTGCCATCTTACAACTTTGGAAGTATGTTCAGCATTTTATTACGTTCAGATTATTAGAAATCAGATATTTTTCACATCACCCATTTTTCCAAATGTATGTTGGATCTCAAAATTGGACCCCTATAATTATCAAAATGTGCATTTTAGAACAAAATAGCTGTATGTAGTTAGGCTTAAATGCCTGTAATTAATACGTAATTAGATATATAAAGAAAATATTTGGTGTATGTGTTCTGAAGAGTATGGAAGCTGAATCATGCCAACTTTTCTTTTTGGTTTGAAACATTTTGCTGCTTATCCAAGCAGCTTCTTCAGTTCTTCAACTTCTTCTGAAAAGCTACTTGGATAAGCATAAAAAGGTTTCAAATCAACAAGAAAAACAGTCCAGTTGCCATGACTTAATTTCCAGACAACTGTATCTCGATGACTGAGAATCTTCATTGACTGTTCTGAAGGTTTTTTTATAACACAGATTTATATATTAACTAACTAGTAGAAGGCTAGTAAAAGAGTAATCAATGGATTATATGTAAAATAAAAGAAAAATACCACCCTTTCATTAGCTTATGAAGATTCATCACTCACTATGAGGCAATTGCTCTGTGTTTTTCAGAAACAAGTAACAGTACATTTGGGGAACAAAATAGAATGTGCTAGCCCAGCGATGGTGAACCTTTTAGAGACCAAGTGCCCAAACTGCAACCCAAAACCCACTTATGTATTGTCGGGTGCCGGGTGGGTGTGGCTCATTGAGTGGGTGTGGCCAATTGGGTGGGCATGGCCCATTGGGTGGGCGTGGCTGTGGTCATAATGGCAGACTGGGTGGGACTAAAAAATTTAATCAATCAATTCCAACTTTGCAAGATCTTTTTTCCCCCGCGAGAAGTTGAAATTGATTGATTTAACCTTTTTTTTTTTTTTTGCACACAGCGGGGCAGTCCTAAAGCAAAAAGGTTTTATAAAACCCAGCTGAAGGCCTAGGACTGGGGCAATGGAGTGCATGCCCACAGAAAGGGCTCTGTGTGCCACCTGTGGCACACATGCCATAGGTTTGCCACCACGGTGCTAGCCTAAACCTCTAAAAATGATGTAATATTTTGTCATCACGTGAAAGAACCAATTCATACAGGAACCTGATTCCAAATTAGGTTTCATTATTACTTGTACAGCATTACTCTCCTTCTTTTTCCCCATACAACATTTTTGCAGGAAGTTGCATTTGAAAAGTGGTTCCATGTGGCATTTAATGTAGTGTTGGATTGGTCTACAAAGCTCACCCTTCTGGCCCAAATCCTTCGACAACATTGATCAGAAGAAAGCTTTAATTAACAAAGGTTCCTAGTTTCTCCAATTATGTACTATTTTAGTTCACAATACAAACAAAGAGAAAAAATAATGAGATAAATAATCTTACCACCACTGACACTGACTAATTAGGGGCAATTAGAGACTATTAATCAGTTATGCTGTGGCTGTACTGAATAGGAAACCATAAAAGAAGCAGAAACTGTAAAAGGATGTTACTAATTAAGGCATAGTAGCCCCGACAAATCTCAGTTGTGATTTACCAGTCCATACGTAACAGGGGAGTATTACAATTACAGTTTAGATTTCTACAGTTTTTTCAAGTCACAGTCTAGTTTTGCTAAAATATGTAATGCCTGGATAAATCATTAAAAGCATCCAGGAGTAAGATAGCACCCAAAGATGAGCTGCTCAGATAAAGCCTAAGGTGGCAGCAGCCATGGCAGGAAGTTCAAGCAGTGGAAGCGACATGGCAAGACAGGACCCTGCATTGGATATACTATCAACAGTTAGCTGAGATAGCCGACCTCCTACCAATGACTGGAACTGGCTGGTGCAATGATCATAGCCAACCAAGAACAGACCCTAAGCACCAGATTTATAGAAGCAGGGGCTACCACACCAGACAGGAGCCAAGGTGCAAATTATATAGAGGGGCCTTGGAGACAAACCAATATATAGTGACAGGATGTAAGATGCAGTAGCTAGCATTATGTACAGGAACATTTGCACAGTATATGGCCTAGACCCTCTCAAGTCCGGATGGGAGATTCCTCAGAAGGTCATGGAGAATAAGAGTACTAAAATCCCGGGACACTTCAAGATCCAAACAGCAAGCAGGTCGTATCCAATCAATCAAACATCATGGCAGTAGACAATGACTAGAAGACAGTAGTGTTGATAGATATAACAGTTCCAAGCTGGAGAAGGAGGAATTGGAGACGATGTGCGAAGTAAAGTTCAAAGTGATTCCAGTGGTACTAGGGGTAGTAGTAGTAGTAGCAGTAGTAAGCGGAAGGGTGACTTTAACAGATCCCAGGAACAACATCAGAACTCTCTATTCAGAACAATACAGTGCTAGGAATGGCTAAGATGCTGAACAATAGCCTCAAACTCCTAGGCCTCTGGTACATAATCCAAGTTTGAGGAAGACACTTGTTTTCGTAGATTTTCACGGTATGCAGGTCTTGGCGTATTCGGATCTTTTCCCGTGTAAAATTGAGAGTATCTTGGCAACGTTTCGACGAGGTCCCACTCATCATCTTCAGGCTGGGGTCTTCGGCTTCGTGCTTTTGCGAGCAAAGTGTGATCGGAGCTGCTGTCTCTCTATAAATATTGGTGGGTGTGTGTGGAGTGCTGGCTTAGTTGCTGTAGGTGGGTTGGTTGGCTGTGTGGGAGTTATTGTTTGCGGATTGTTTGGCTGTTTCGTAACATCCTGAGTAGTTGAGGTGCTGGCTGTGTGCCCATTAGTCTTTTGTGTTATAATGACCTGGGTAATGGGTTGTGTGATTACATCCTGAGATCTAGTGTAGTGATATCCTGATTTTTGTGTTGCAACATCCTGGGTGGTTGGCTGTGTTATAACATCCTGGGCTTTAGCGTTGTAACCTCCTGAGTGTGATGTGATGTCCAGAGCAGAAGGCTGTGATGTAGCATACCGGGCTTTGGTTTAGCTCCGAGTTTGCAGTCTAGCTCTGTGTTCATGGCATGTGTCCGTTTGCTTTGTGTGGGGGTCGGAGGGAGGTGCAGCAGCTGGTGATATCATCGTGGTTTGGCTTCTGGATGGTGGTTACAAAACAGCCAAACAATCCACAAACAATAACTCTAACACAGCCAACCAACCCACCTACAGCAACTAAACCAGCACTCCATACACCCCCACCAATATTTATAGAGAGACGGCAGCTCCGATCACACTTTCCCCGCAAAAGCACAAAGCCGAAGACCCCAGCCTGAAGATGATGAGTGGGACCTTGTCGAAACGTCGCCAAAATATTCTCAATCTTACATGGGAAAAGACCCGAATACGCCAAGACCTGCATATATATTTATAATGTATTACAGCTTTATAGTTGGAGATGTGGAAATTTAGATGCAACTTATTTTCATGTGTGGTGGACTTGTAGGGCGGTTAAAGCATTTTGGATAAAGATATGGTGGAATATTCAAAATATTTTTAAGAAAAAGATAAAGTTTAAGCCACGGTTATTTTTGTTGGGCATTATGGAAAATTTGGATAAAAAAGAAATAGATTTGATGCTGAATTTGATAACTGCTGCAAGATTATTAGTAGCTCAATGCTGGAAAACGGAACGTTTGCCCACTATAGAAGATTGGGTATTTAAAGTTTCAAATTTAGCAGAAATGGCTAAGATTTCAGACTACGTGAAGGATTACTCACAAGAAAGATATATTTTGGTTTGGAGAAGATGGATAGATTATATTGAGAATAAATATGGAACTAAAAAGTTTCATTTGGTTTTTGAGTAAATTTTAGATTGTTAATGTAGTTTATTTTTTTTAATTAGTAATAAGATGTTATAATTATAATGTTTAATACATTTGTTCAGAAGAGAGTTAAAGGATGTTATAGAATTGTTAATTTAATAGTGACATAATCTAAGACAGAGTATATTTATTGTATTGTTAACCCTGTGATTGGCTCTGGGAAGTCGGGGGGGGAGGGAGGGGGGTGGGGAAGGGTGGGTTTTGGGGAGGAGGGGAGTTATATTGTAAAACTTTTAAAATTTTCAATTAAAAAAAATGTATTACAGCTTTATGAAGCAAGTAGCCAAGAATCTCTAGCTGAGGAAAAATGCCAATAAATATATATTCCTTAGAAATGCCATCATTCTTTCTCTCCTCTGCTCAACATATATTTGTACACAATGAAAATTTGTACACTGTTTTGTTAAAAAAAGTCCTGAGGCAGTTTTGGAGGAAACAGTATAACAGGGAGGAAGGGATAATTTTAAACATATTTTTTTAAAGCACCAAAAATTCTATTTGTTGTCTTTTTTCTGGGATAGCTTTTGCCTGTTCAAAAATAAAACAGTATTATCAGAAAATAGGTCAACATTACAAAGCCTTGATGAAAAAGTTCTGCATTTTCCATAGAAATTACAGCTCTCTGAAGCCAAGACCATCTTATTGTCTGGAAGAACAGCTGAGACTAAGCATGGCTCCCCAAATGAAAACTGTTTGAGTACCCCTTCAGTAGCATCCCAGCCCCAATATCTGAGGACACAAATTAAGAAAAAAGAATATGAAAAAGAACTTCTGGATTCCCTGGCTAACATTTCCTTTGATTATGGATCATTTAATAGCAAGGAAGAAAATTCACTGTGCTTGAAAATTAGCTCGAGTTAAACTATTTTTTAAACTTATCTGCAATCTTCTGGGACTTAATTAGGAGATGAAAGAAAGGAGAGTGAAAATAATCATTTTTTTTATATTTTAAAAGCTTTCTTTATAAAGTAGATCATGAAAAAAAAGGAATTCTGCAAAAAAATGTGCTGGGTAGATGAGATGACATGGGACTAATAAATTGTGTCACAACTGCCCATCAATTCTGTTAGCATTCTCTTATTTAATAATATCAGATATCAGATATGGATCTAATGTTAATGTTTGTTAAATTGATTAAGTTTTGAAAAGAAATAGAAATATCTCTACAGTAAATGAGTTGAATTTCCTATAGCAGATGAAAGCTGAGAAAGTTGGTTTATCATGTGATAAACTGTAGAAGTTCATAAATGTGATTAAAAATAAAGGAGAAATTCATTTGGTGCTCATTTTAATAGAAACAGATGTAACCTTCATTCCTCAAGTTAATATGTAATATGTAAACCAGAGAACCATCACAAACAAGGGTGGTTTCCAATTTTTTCCTGAATTTGTAATGCAATTATTTTTTAAAAAAAATCAAAAATGAATATATTAAGAAAAGATGTACAGAATTGTAAACACTGAGGAAAATTGTGACCACAGTGATATATGTTTCAAAAATTTGTTTGAATTATGCATATATTATGGAAATAAATACAAACATAAAATTTTAGTTAGTTTTACCTACAGAAAGCTACAAGCCCTACTTTAATATTTTTGGTGAGGAGAGTGGATACTGCTTTGAATGTTGCTTTTTGTGCTTTTTTTGATTGTGTGTTGATCATTCAAAATTTCAACCATACGGGGAGTGATCTATGGGAATCCATTTCCATAAGTAGTCTTAAGCATGACCTATAGTTTGTCTCAACTTTCCTTGCTGTCATGCTGGGGAGAGAGGAAGCTTCATTGTGTGCCATCATGATCAGATCTGGCATTTTGACAAACCATTATCAACTTCCTGGCTTTCTTTCTAAAAACCTTAATTAAAAAATAAAGAAGGTGTGGGAATCAGTTTTTTTTCTCCCTATGCTTTTATGTATACATACATACACACACACATTATGTATACATACATACATACATTATAATATAACATTATAGGATAAATGTAAATAGTAATATGTACATATATATTCATTTTACATTTATATATATATTACTATTTACATTTATCCTATAATGTTAATTACAATTGCAATTTAATGAAAATTATACTTTGGTCAAAGTTTTAAAGAGGTTGGGTGGATGCATCGAAGAAGTATGCCTGCTGTCCTGGAACCTCAGATCCTACAGAGGAAAAAGGAATGAAAATACCATAGGTCAGGAGCACGCCTCCATTATTACCCAAATTATTGGGGGGCAAGGGGCTCAATATTACTTCCATTTTATAATGCTTCTTTAGAAATTGTTTTACATGGCTTCATTATTTACTTACTTGTTTCATTTGATTGGGCATCAACAAACTCCAGAGTGACCACAGTACACCAAACAAGATAAAAATGGAAAACTAATTTCATGTAATCTGAATTATATTTCACGCTGATTTAAACAAGTTACTTAAAAGTATATTAAATTGTGGAACTGTATACATGAGGACTATGGAATTTAGTTTTCACATAAGAAACATAAATTAAATAACAGTGACAGAGTAGCTTGTCCAAATTTTGTTACTTAGAATTTCTTTTTCCCTTTTTTCACCATCATCTTCTACAGTATTAAGTAATTTTTTCCCCAAGAATGCAGCAGTCCGCATGGCAGTTATTTCAATTTTCACAACCCCTGAATCGATTAAACTCACTTTACGTTCATTGCTAATTGGCTTCTGGGCTATTTTAGTAGAACCCAATGGGAAAGCAGAAGAAGCAATTCTAAGAAATGAGCTTGAGTCACCTTTCCCTCAACTCTCAGTGCACACCTCAATGCACATGTCACATCTTTACATCCATTAAATTAAAATAGGTAACCAACCAGATCAGTGAGATTAAATAGTCCATATGTGAACATATGGGCCATATATACACATCATAGGAGAAGGAAATGAAAACATACTTTCTTATCCAAGACAGAATTAAAAATCCATTTTCAAGAGCTTAATCCAAGCAATCTTAATTCAATATTGGTTGGCTGGAACCTATATGAGTATTGTCTCTGATGAAGGAGATCAAAGTCTCGCTGGGGATTTGGGAGCTGGGAAACCATGGGTTCTAATCTTCCTTAAGCATGAAAGCTGTCTTTGGGCCAATCATTATCTGTCAACCCAATCTACCTCACAAGATTGTTGTGGGGAAAAGAGAAGGCAGGAGAATTATTTTCATTATCTTGAGTTGCATAAAGTAAAGCCAAGATAAAAATCTCAATATTACTCTCTGCTGAGAAAGACTACCCTCCTTCCTCATATAAAACCTATTTTAAGGTTTATACTACTCTTTGTGTGCATATGTTTCTTCTTTAAAGTTACGGAAAATTGTTCCAGTATTGTTTTGGCTATTCCGGATAGAGGTAGTTTCTGAGATACAAGAAATTGAGGGACCATAAGCAGCTTTGGGACTGTAGGTGATGAATCCTACTCTATAGAAAGAATAATAGAATAACAGACTTGGATGGACTTTGGAGATCTTCTAGTGCTAGTCCAACCCTCTGCTCAAACAGGAGACCCTATATCATTTCAGACAAATGGCTGTCAAATCTCTTCTTAAAAGCCTCCAGGGATGGAGCACCCACAACTTCTGAAGGCAAGGCATTCCACTGCTTAGTTGTTCTCACTGTTAGGAAATTTCTCCTTTGTTTTACATTGCTTCTCCTCTTGATTAGTTTCTATCCATTGCTTCTTGTCCTGCCTCTGGTGCTTTGGAAAATAAGTGTAACCCCTCTTCTTTTTGGTAGCTCCTCAAATATTGGAAACATTCAAAAAGCTACTGTCTTACTCAAAAACACTGCATTAAATATAAGGAAATGGAAAGACCACAAGAAGTGCTTGCATTGGAAAAATCTTCAATTTACTTCTTGAAAAATTTTATTTGCCCTTCCCTGCTGTTTATTTGGTGGACCTCAGAGGTATGTCTGCACAGCAAGCCTAGTAATGACTTGGTTTTACAGTAACTCTGGCAAATAAGCTTTTTATTAGGTCTGGATTCTGTAAGGGAATTTGCATTCTCTTATAACAAAGGGGTTCTTGCAGCAAGAGTCTTGTGTGCAATGAAACTCATTCCAACTCTCTGCTATCATTTAATCCACTTATCACAATCAGATTTTTGTTCTTAAATATAATCTCCAGCTTCAGGAAGGTGTGCTATGATGATAAGACTATTTTCAGTCTACCAGGAAAGTACTGGGGCTGGCTACAAATATAAAGCAAATTTAATCTTCAGCTGTGATGTGTCTGAACTGAGGTCTTTCTATCTCCTCCCCACACACACACCTCCATTCAATGTATAACTCTCATCCATCCATGCCAATAGATTGCAGGGATTGAATTCCTTTTGTTGGAAAGTCCAAAATCTAATTCCTGAGGAATATTGTTAGAGCTTTACATTGAGCAACTAGGAAAAAAAAAGGATTGATCAGGAACAACCAGGAATTCTTTTTTGTTTCAATGATAGCATCAACCGTCTGAATGTTCTATAAGGAACAAATGTCTTCTGAAGACAATAGTAATGTAGATCCTTCTAGCTAAAGACATATTTCATTTACTTTCAATTTCCTTTGCACTCTGTGATTGACAGCTGAAGAGTGGCTCCTCTTCCTTCCCCTTTATCCCATTTGATAAGAGGGAGGCCATGAAAGGACAGATAATCTCTTGAGATCACACCTGAGCCTCAGTGCCTCTCTTGGCAGCTTCAGTTTTTTGCCTTGGGCTCTAGATTGCCCCAGGCTACAAGCTGGATGGATCAACATCCCTCAATAAAGGATAGAGAGCCATAAATCACATCAACTTCAGAAAACATTTTAATTAAAAAAAAAGACATAACAGCAGCTTTAGTGCACATAAAAGAAAACAGCTGTGGTTCTCCCCTCTGTCCCTCCCTTTCCCCCATCTCAGATCTTTTTCTTTAAAATCCATTTCAGCTGAAAGCTTTTATCTGTTCTCCCCAGACACCTCCAGCAGGTTTCATCTAAAGCCCTGTCTCATCGTAGGTCAGGGATATGGATGTATCTGGGCCATGCAAGCATATCTGGAAGGTACATAATTTGAGAAACAAACAACACTGACACCAAAAATAGTATTACTGACACTACACTGTGGACAACAAAGACAAAAATGCTTTCATCTCCAGACGGATGTGCATTTGTGAACAATTGTGGTAATGATAAGACTGTTGCCTTGGATGCTCATAATTCCTGGCAATGCAGAGTGCTCACTTTGCAGGAGTTCCACACATCAAGATATATGGCTTCAGCATCTCCTGGCCTGAAGTATACGGTCAGTTTTGATAAAACTTAGCGGTCCTGTGAATATTTCTTTTCTTTTTTAAAAAAGGAGGAATAAATTACATTCTTTGAAAAAAATAACTGCATTATATGTAAACATTTCTGTAGACATGGAGTGAGATTTTGTTATAACAGAGAAAAATACATAAGCATTACAGTAAGTCTAAGAATGGCATGATCTTTCTTTTTCTTTCTAGTTTATTATCTAACAACTTATTCTGTCTCTTCAATTGAAAAATTATTTAAAGTTCCTTTTCCTCCTCATGGGACTTTTGCATCCCACTTCATTGCTGCTGCAACCCAGTAATCATTTCCCAGTGTACTTCAGCAGCCAAGGCAATTTTCTTTCAGTTTAGCTACATCGCAGCTTAATTATTAATACTCCTGTTTGGCAATTTGTGATGCTGAAGTTTCAGAGATCGGGCTGCTGGGCTGTTCTCCATTCACAGGAACTCTCATCTCTCTTTGCCTCCCACTATCTGGATCTGAACTGGAAGCTTGGTAGTAGATTTCATAGGCAACTAACAAAGAACCTAGTCTTAATCATTTAATCAGTTTCTGACTATACAGTCCCTGGTTTGGTTTGGTTTTGAATTGTGACTTGATTTTCCTTGCTTGCATAAGTAGCACTCATTGTCTTACCCTCTTTCCCAGCCTCAGGGCTTAAATGAGCCATCACTGTCTCTTTCCTCTTACAAACATACCTGAAAGCTAAACTGTAGTGCTATGTCATCTTCTCAGTTTTCTATGGGAATGTATTATACAGGAAGGATAACATTTTTAGTAGATAGTTTTCCTCTCTTTCTTGCATGTGTGTGTGTGTGTGTGTGTGTGTGTGTGTGTGTTACTACTACTATAACTACTGTGTGGGGAGGGGAGAGAGTTTCCACAATCATAGGAGATATAATAAGTGAGAATTAAAAGTAAATAGCAATAAATGCAAACTTCAATACATAAGCATGACTGCATCCACAGCAAACACGTGCACATTTTCTGGAAGGTAAGCTTTAGGGCAGGAATTAGAAGCCTTTTTAAATTGTGAAATAAAATAAAAAATGTTTCAGTTAAAAAAAAGGGCTAACAGAAACTGAGATCGTTAGCTGAGTATGTTAGTTGAGATAATTAACTAAGTATGTGTGAAGCTATAGGTATTGATGAAATCAAATTAAACTTAAGTGTTAACTCATTCATGGAATTTATGGAGGTCCAGACAATAGTTTCGTCTATTTGTATTCCCTGGTCTGGAGAAACTGGGGTGGAGAGGATGCATACATGGATACAGTTTATTTTTTTTAAATCCAGGCTTATATAGGATGGAGCCCTGTGCTTCCTTTGTCTATGAATTCTATGTCTCTACTCTTTGGTTGTCAAGAACACTAATTAATTAACTATATTTGGAATTAAGAACAATTCTGTGTTTCAGAGCCCTAATTATATGTGATTCAATACTATAGAGAGAGTTGACACGCAAGTGAACATGGGTAGTCATTTCCCACAAATTTCCCACATAGCATAAGCAAGTGATTGAGCAAACAGGATCCGTGGACCTATGTGATCTTAACTTGTATCTGATTTCATGAGCTCATGCTTTCAGACAAATAAGGATGAATAGATGTTTATTCAGTGACATCATTGCAGTAATCTGACCGATTCAAAAATCTGAGTAGAAAAATCCTCAATAGATATCAGAGTGCTCTGGTACTAGAGTATTTCACTTTATTCTGTATCCTAGAGATGAAAACAGGAAGGCATTATTCTTTCTCTCACACAAGAGGAATGCCTCTTTGAAGAAGATGCCTCTTTTAGAAACATGTTCATCTCATAACAAGACTGAGGCATCCTCTTTGCTTCCTCAGCACCATTCTATATATTTGCAAATCCACATTTTAACTGATTGTTTAAACAACTGAAACACAAATGATTAATTACATTACACTTATTTTGGACCAAGCTTGAGTCCTGTGAACTCTAATTTTATCCACAGTGGAAATTTATCACGTGGCTGGTTAATCTAAGCTCTCTAGCCTTTTCTATAATTTCCAAACTCTTGGATTGATTTCAAGTAAAATAACATGAATTATTCATAGCAAATGATGGCAGCTTATAATGAGCAAAGGTATATTGGCCATTTTTAATACAGTAAAGCAACATTTATCCTAAACTGAGCTGAGTTTGTACTGTTTGAATGATAATTAATTACACTGCAAGAAAAGGAAGATCTATATCTATCTAGGCACACTTTCTATGTCTCTCACACATACACAATTAAACATGTTGAAATATCAACATCTCACCTGTGTCAGAGCTTGTCCTTCTTCAAGGTGACATACTTTTCAAAGTATATAGAATTAAATGAACAGAACTGTATCACAAAAGATTGATGAGATTCAAAACAGTTCAGTATACTTGCTATTGGAGTTCATGAACAGGATAACAGAATATGAGCTTAAATAAGAATATTGCCAGGTATCTGGTGAAAATCACTCCTTCCTGTGTAAAGTTGGTACATCCTATATATACTGTAAGTTATCTGTATATGAATGTTTCAATGAATACTCAAAATGGAATCCACTGAGACTGATGAAATATGTTTTTCTCTTATACTTGCCTCCAAGGTTCAAAACTGTACTTAATTAAAGAATGCTTGTTGCCTCTGAACCTGCAAATAACTTCAGTGTATAGATTTGTTGCACATGTTAAAATTACATAACTATTCAAGAAGTTAGACAGAAATAATTTTAGAAAAAGCCCAGTGATATCATTAAGAAACCTTCAGAGATGGTAATGTTTCAATACTCTCTACCATTCTGGGACAGTTAACAATAGAGTTAACAACATGCCAAGGCCCAAAGGCATGCTGTTTGACATATCCCAGATTAAATAACAATAGCTGGAGGCTAGAAGCTGCCAAAAACAATTGGCTATTTCAAATCAGAGTGTTAAATGTAAGATGCAACTAGATGTATCTGTTCTGAATAGTCATATCCCAGTGGAAGTTCAAAAACATTGTTCAGACACACTTGCTTCTCTTAAGGACCAACTTTAAATAATATTGTGGTAGCAGCAACAAAATGCTGCAGTGCCATGGGCATTGTTTCTATTTAAAACTGCTTATGAGTGTGAATGGTTTATTTGGACTTTGATAAATTGAGAATGGCTACAAAGAGAAGTCAGGTGACAAATTGGAGATAAAATATTCTTTGCTTTCTTTAGATTTTACATTGGTTCCTGAAGGCACTTCCCAGGGAACCTAGGTATTTGTCTGGTTCTTTCAAAATGCTTACTGTAGAATAAGAAAAAATCCTGGCTAGAAAAATGTAGGGAATTTTATTTCATAGGTTTAGCGATGTTAAGAACAAAAACTTCTGTAGAACTAGTTAATAGGCAGGGAAATCCGAAACTAAGACAATCAAATGCTGAGTCATTCAGGAAAGCCCATTTCTTCCCTTCTCAGATTTTTATAATCCTGTCTCCATTTTGCCTTTATTTTCAGAATTGTTTCTTCTTCTCCTCAAAGAATGGTTGCAAGTCATGCAAAACTAAAAGTTCAGACAATTCCAGCTAAATTGGTAGCTAGATATTTTAGCAGCAATTTGAATTTACTATATATCGGTGCAGTTCAAACAAAGGGAGGAAAGAATCAACACAGAAAAGCATCAGTACTTCTCTGCTGTTATTGCATCTGTGGATAGCTGACCTGCAGCCCTGATTTAGGTGACACATGCCTTCTTAGGCAGAGGAAGCTCAAAGAACCCTTGCATAGGCATGTGGAAGAATTTATTCAACATCTGTCAGACAAAGTCACTCAAATTTGCTCACAGCTGGGCACTGGCCTTGTTGCAGGTCCAGAGGAGATGCCTGGGGAGGAATCTTGTCCAACTATCTGGGAATGGTTCAAATCTGTTGGGCCTGATGATATAGACAAGGTCCTTAGGACTATGAGCTCAATTACTTTCTCCTTAGCTAAATGACCCTCCTGGATTGTTAAAGCAGTCTGAAGGGGTTGGTGTTGTGTGAGTGTATTCTACCAAAAGTAAAGAGTTCTTTGAGTGAGGGGGCTGTTCCTTTACCTCTCAAGGACACATAGGTTTTCTCCTTCCTCAAGAAGACATCACATACTGGACAATTTTCATCTAATATCTAACCTCTCCTTTTCAAGAAAGTGGCTGAGAAGGTGGCTGTAATAGCAGCTTAGAGAACTTGGATGAAGTGGATTTTCTGGATCCTTTCCAGTCTGGATTCAGTTGGGGAAATGGGATGGAAAAGACATTAGTTGCACTTATGGAGGATCTCTGACATGGGCAAGATGGATGTTGTGTATTAAATGATACTATCACATCTTATCCCAGTGTCTGAAGACTGTGAGGATCTGGATGGGAAACAACAGGCTTCAATTGAACTCCATCAAGATTCTGTGGTTTGGGGTTTGGGGGCGCACTAATTCTAGACTATGTAATCTTTGATGCTAGCTGGAGTTGCACTATCCCAAATAGGCCCAGCATGCAATCTTGGGACCCTCCTAGACTCACAACTTCTGCCTAAAGAACAGGTGACAGTCATGGCTGGGATGACCTTTGCTCAACTTTGTATTGTACACCAGTTGTACCCATTCCTAGACTGGGGGGCTGCCCTTGAAAAAATCTGGAAATTTCACCTGGTGCAGAATGCATTAGCATGGGCATGTATGTGTCTAGAAGAACATACATTGCACCCCTGATCTGAAACCTGCTTTGGTTACAAGTCTGTTTCCATATCAATCCAGAGTGCTAGTTTTTGATCTTTAAAGCCCTACAAGGCATTAGTGAGATTGCCTCTTCTCAGTTACATCTGCCCATTCCACTAACAAAGAGGGATGCTTCAGGTCCCTTTGGATACTGAACTATATTTGAAGAGGCTGAGGTGTCGGATATTTTCTGCTCTGTTGCTCACTTTATAGAATATCTTTTCCTCTTCCTGAGTGAGGTTGAATTTTTGACTTTCTGGAAGTCTCTCAAAATATGGGTATGCCATCAGGCCTGGAGATGACCTAAGATACTGGTGAAATAGAAAAGTGGCTCCATTGTCATTAGTATTACCTCTTTGCCCAATATTTATTCTCCTTAGCTTTGTGATTATTTATATTTTGAGTCACTTGTTTGTGAGATGAGTGTCTATGTAACTTTTAAGAATAAATAAGTGACCAAATATATTGCAAAAAATATATTGCAACTCAATCGAGATTCCACTCACCCACTCAAACCTAGCAAAAGAATCAGCCACCATTCTAAGGATTCAGGACAAGTCGTATAACTGGGGAAGGTTGCTTCAAAGGCAAGAAGATAGGATTTTCGACATTACTTTTACCAAAGATTATCTTTTATTTTGTGGATAGAAATCTGTGTAAATAAGCTCTAGTTTACGGAGTGCTTATGTGAGATTTTGGGTTACAGGAAGCAGCTGACTGAGATCAACTTCTTCAGGAAGCAATTGCTCATTCCTTCTTGCTTTTCTTTTTTCAATCTTATTCTCCATTTCTCATTCTGCTAGATAAATAAAGGCTAAAAATTCTTAATAATCTGTGATATTCGTTCTGGGAAAGAGTTCTAGTTTTAGCACACATTTTCTTACCAGGAATATGAAGATAAATCAGTAGACAAGAAGATGGAGTGAAAACCCGTGACAGCATTTCTGTTCGGGCATTATGGGAAGGGCACCTAGTTGCAGGAGAAGGATTTGAAGACACTTGATGAGAATTTGCAGGACCCGAGCCACCATATCCTGTGTACATAGGTTTGCTTTCTGCATTACCAAGAATTAATGTGGAAAATCCCAGGCCTCTTTGAAAATAGCAAAGGAACAAAATTAGTCTTGCCCAGCCTTTTTACCCAGCCGTATATTTATTCCATTGCCAGTCCAAATCCATTTGCACTTTTCTCTTAATAACTACATTTTTATATGTGCTTTACCAGAAAGGAAGATGGCTGGATTTAAAATAAATCCATAAAAAGTAGACAAGAAAAAGAGAGAAAAAGATAGTCAAAAGTCCTGTGCTATGCCCAACTTCATCACTTTTCAATTTAGAATTGCCAACTGCAGCAAAAGCTAATCCCAGTGATTCCAAGTTTAAATATGTCTGTGTATATATATATGTATCTATGTGTACATCTATGCCTGCCAGAAGCCACACTTCAAAAAAATAAAGAGAGAGAGAAATAGAGAGGGACGGGGGGAGGAAGGGGGGGGAGAAGGGCCAGGTTTTTTAAAAAAATCTATTAGATGAATTATTAACTACTAATTAAAATTAATTGCCTGTAAAATAAGGTACCCCATTTACAAAATTAATTGCTCTCCCATCTGCCTGTAGCAACCATTCTGTCTCAGAAATGCAAATTGCTATCATACATAGAATAATACTACACACAAATGTACATTTATTTTCCACCTTCAAGGAGAAATGGAGGAGGAGATTTTAATTGTGTTTTTCACAAGCAAAGCAACATTTAAATAAGCTGTAATTTTAAAACAGTAGTTGTATATTTGGCACTCATGCCCAGCACATTTGCACTCCTAAATGTGATTATCAGAACCCAATAATATTTACTAAAGTTTGATTTAACTTTACCAAACAGAAAGCAGATGAGAACAATATTATCTATATCATAATTCTTTATACCTCCCAAGATAAAATGGCTAAAGCAATTTTCCTCAACCAAGTAATGTCCTGATGTATTGGAACACATTAAAAGCCCATTTGAGCAGCCTTATAGCAGAAAAGTCTGGACTCTACTGAAACGAAAGCTAAAAATTTAGGAAGGACTTTCAAAATGTTTCTGAGTAGATGCTGCCCATTCCCAATTATTATGGCTTATGAAATAGAATAAATAGCTATTGAATCTGCTGGACCAAGGCATGGACTCTAAAGGAGCTTGTACAGTGGTATTAGCAGAAAAAATGGAAAAGAAACTATCATATAGATACAGAGAACTCAGACCTATTCTCCGAGGGCTGCTTCATAGCTAGTTCTCTGCTGATTGCTGTTTAATCAACTATTTAAAATCCTGCTCTGAGACTTTCATCAATTCCCAAATCCCTGAGACTGAAAGGAAAAGAAATTAAAGCAGAAAAAGAAATCTCTGTAGAATCAAAGCTATGCGAATATGACCTAGTTTCATAGCCGTAGTCCTACTCTAATCAACAAGAGTTATGATGCTCACATGTCCCAAATTCAGGCAACAAAAGGAGGCCTGAAATAGGATGGGGAAGTGGTTCCCCCTTTATTCCCCATTTTAGGAAGTTCTTTTACATTTGGCATCCTCTCACATCATAGACAGAAAAGGAGCTAGGGCTTCAAAGGGATTAGGAAAGATTTCTTTTTCTTTTTTCAGAGTGAGATGAAAGAGGTGCAGGGGTTACATAAATCAAACTGAAGTACAAGGATCACAAGCAAATGCACCTCCTTCTTCTTTTTTGATGACCTTGTTTGTTTTATTCATGCTGGAAAGTGGTTCGTTTCTGATTCAGAAGTTTAAAGATACATGAAGCCTGTCTAATAGCAGGAATGTGATAACTTCTAGAGGTAGGATTATTTTAGAAGCAATTATTATTTTGGAAATGAGATCACTGAAGCATTATGGCTGCTGAAATTATATATTTACAAATTATAGAAAAAGAACATAAATTCAGCAGGTAAACAGCCCTGTCCCCTGCATACAATTAATTTTCTGAATAAGGTATATGGTAAATTGTTTGGGCTAATCTTCAGGGACAGTTAAGTTAAGTGTGGTTTGTTGTGATCATCTCCTAGTTCTTTTCAACTGTTGTGATCATCTCCTAGTTCTTTTCAACTGTTCAAATTATTTCCTGATAGTTAGAACAATTAATCAGTGGAACGACCTGCCTCCAGAAGTTGTGGGTGCTCCATCACTGGAGGTTTTTAAGAAGAGATTGAACAACCATTTGCCTGAAGTTGTATAAGATTTCCTGCCTGAGCAGGGGGTTGGACTAGAAGACCTCCAAGGTCCCTTTCAACTCTGTTATTCTGTTATTATGCTTAGGTAAGCAGTCAGATCAAATTGTAGAAAAGATCAATGTCTGTATCTTGTATGATGCCTGATAACACAGCAAATCACAGATTTGTTCTTGATGAAGAACTAAAACTGAAACCTGCATGATGCCCCCAAATTCTCATCCAAACACTGATTTTAATATAATTCTTAAATACTGTTTTCAAAATATTTAATACTCGAATTAACCCAGAGCTTGAATATATTTCTTATATTTAGCTTGGCAGTATTTGATAGTTGAAAATATTATTTAACATTTGGGCATAATCATTGTCATGACATTAGTATCAGTAATGAATAGAAGTATACAATTTATTTATTTAGTCAATTTAAAATATATGGGTACTCAGTTGTCAGCCTTACAATATACATTAAACTAAGAAAACAAGTCCACCAGAAGACTAAACTATCTTTAATAAGATGGGCTATAGTAACAGAAACATGCAAGTTTGCCTAGGCTTTACCTGCTATACTCCTGTGTATTAGAAATGCATCTAGCTAGGAAATTTTACACACCTTCTGTATGACTTGGGTTTAAGCCATGTCTTTCACTTAATTGCTTTGATAATGGATCTCACCTGTCAAGGTAATCTTTTGTTCATTAACTCAAAAATTGCAACTTTGGGCAGCTAACATTTGATCAAATTTTTTTTTTAAAAAAAAAACTACATTCAACTGAGCAATAAATAATGTGGAAGAAAATATATAGAAAACTTAGGAAAAACATAAACTGAAGCTAGCACACTATCTTTCAGCATTCTGTCTGGTACAAATGATTCATGCAGCACATGGCCCTACGAGCTTAGAAATGGCAGATTTTCCATGTCTTATGGAAGGCTAAGATTTGGGACCTTCTGAATCTTGGAGAATATGCTATCCAAAAGGGTAGATACCATGACAGAGAGGATCTGGGTCCTGCCAGATATCACCATTTTATAGAGGAAACTCAGAGCATGCTTACTCTGTCAGATCTCATGGGACAGACAGAAAACAACCTGAGACAGCTTGTGTCTTGAAGGGCATTATAGTAGTTATATGATTTGCCCTGAAAAACCTACTGAAAGTGCAGGTCAGGTGAAGAAAAGTGAAATAAATAAATAAATAAATCCTAGTTTTTGTACATAAAAGTCCCAGTCTACAATATTTTCTGACATATAATCATGTACTTGATTACTCATAAATATAAAAGTACTTTGAAAGTACTTCAAAAATCATTTATATAGCTAGAATATCTCATAAATAATATGGACCTGTATTTGAAGATTTGACTTACATCATGGACAGATTTTCCTCCATGCTCAGGAGCATCAGAATCTATCAGAAAGGAGGCAGTGATTGGGTTCTGTTGTATCTAAGTGGCTATTAAAATATAAATCTAAATAGTATTTGATCGTGAATCCAGTCTAATTAAATACTGAAATAGATATTGGACTTTTCACATTAAATTAATATTTTTTAAAAAATCAGCTAGTTTTGAAGATTCATTCCAAATAAAATTATTCATTTGTTAGCCAAAGATTCCACAGCTGTAATTGTGAATGAAATGAAAATGTTCCGTTTGCAGATAGATTAACATTGTCTCCAAAATATAAGTACAATGGCTTTGGGTTGAATATTGGAAATATATTGAATATGAATGTTAGCCCCTTAAAATTTTGATAAAACCAAAACCTGAAAGTGAATAGATTAGGAATGCCTCCTTCTGAGAAATTATATAACTTCCTTGTTAAGTTCTGCAATACTTTCTTCCTGCTCTGGGCAGCCTCACTGCTAAACTGAATCCATAATGGGTCCATCATCTTTTTATCCAAGAGGCATATTAAAATTCCAAGACTGTAATCTGAGAGCATTGTTAAAACGACTGCAAAGTGATTAAGGTCACTTAGAAAATATTAGCTTCCCAGACAATGAACCACTGATATTGCCACCTATCATCTCCTGATTCACTTGAATTGGCCATATCAAGTCAGCCTTCTTCTGTAATCCTTACAGGAATCTCACACACATACTTTGAAGTAAAGGCACTGTAGGAAATAGTGTTTTGCCAATTATAATGGATGAATGGATGGATGGATGGATGGATGGATGAATGGATGGACGGATAGACAGATATATCGACAGACAACAATAACAAAATTGAATGAGATAGAAAAACCAACAGACATAGGAAACTTGGGCATAATGGTTCTTCTGAGCACCATGTTTACAACCCCAATTTATAGAGAGCTGTGACACATAATCAAATGCCCTTTATTCCATTGCTCCATTACAATAGCACTGGCCATATTTCAGAAATAAAGCCAGTTTTGCCATGGTCTAAGGAAGTGAGGAAGCCTATTTTCCACTTTCATTTGGTCATAAATACCATTGAAGAGTACAAAATGCATCTCTTTACATTAGGGCTAAGTTGCAGTACTTTGTTTATAGCAATTCATTTTATAGGAGTAGAAGGTAAAAGGTGATGAAATACTATCCCAATAAAACAGTCACTCTGAATGTGACCAGCAGTTATCTTAACATAAGACATGCAAATAAAACTGGTTATTGTTAAGGATGAAACATTGGCAGCCTCTGCATTTCAACTTACCTTTAGATTAAAGGGTGGGGGGAGGTATTACTTTCAAGGGGTAGACAAGAAACAAAACTTCTTTGATTCAGCTGAAGAGCTTGAAGCTTTGTCAAGGACACCAGAACAGGGGTGGATTTGAAGCAGACAGTTCCCATAACAAAGTAAACTTGTTGATATGGATTATGTAAGACTTCAGGGTTTGGCGGGGAAAATTATTGTTTAAGTCCAGTGCTTTTTTTCTAAAAAAAAAAAAAAAAGGTGCCGGAACATATCATACAACCTGCCTTGCCTACCCTACAAGGTTCCATGCAAAAAAGGTGCCAGAACTCCATTCTGGGTGTAAGTCTATGCATTTGTGTTGGAACCTTAGTTTTGCTTTGACATAACCAGTAGTGGGATTCAAATATGTGAACAACCGGTTATCTGTGTGGATGCCGCTTCCGGAAGTCCATTCTGGGCCTGGGCAACAAAAAATTAGCCACCGGTTCTGCCGAAGTAGTGCAAACTGGCTGAATCCCACCACTGGACATAACCAAGCAGTGTATTCAATAAACAGTAAGATTTTCGGAAACTGAATAAATCGGGAGTTTTATTCGATTCTCGAGCTGCATGTTGACAGTTATATTCATAGGGATATGGAATGACAATATTATGTGGTTTAATTTATTTTGGTTTTATAAATCTTATTCAGGAAAAGCAAAAATCTCAGAATTACTAATAAATATTTAATTTCCAATGATTTTCTTCATTCTTTTGAGTCATCATTGACTCCTGATGGCTGCCTGGAAAAATCCCTGCAGTTTTCTTAGCAAGATATTTTTGGTAGTGGTTTGCCATTGACAGCTTTCTAATGCTGATAGAGAATGAATGGCCAAGGTCACCCAGCTGACTTTGTGCCCAAAGTGGGATCAGAACATACAGTTTCTAGCCAGTGAATTAAATTATTGTCTTTTACCCACAAACAAGTATCAGTATTTTTAAAGCAATGTTCTAGTATAAAACATTAAAAAAAGGAAAATGTACAAGGAAATGTATAAGAAAATAATCAACTCATCTCATTCCTGCCTAAAATTGTATCTAGTAGGGGGGGGGGGAAACCAGATTTTGTCATAAAAACTGAAAATGGATGCTGTTTTATTCTAATTTTTTATCCCCAAAGTCCATAAATGTCAAGTATTCTTTGCTCTCTCTAAAGCCACATATATCTGAAAGTAATTTTTCAAATAAAGATCATATCTCAGATTTTTGAGGTCAATTCAGGCACTTCATCTTTTCTTTTACGGTTTTCAACTATGACACCTTTAGCAATTGTGAATATATTATAAAAAAGATTACCTTCTTTCTATTTATTTCACAGGTTGCAGTATCATTGGTTGAAGTTTTATCTTTATTCTTTATAGTATTCTGAATACTGTATTCAGTAGTATTCGGTCACTGCAACTCACCCATCTGGAATGATAGACAGTAAACATACACTTTATTGGGAGGAGATGGGCATAGCTAAAAAGCAGTCATCTGGGTTGTAAAATGTCATTTTGGTGTGAATTTTCAATAAAAGGCAGTGGCTTAAACAGTTGTAGTTTATTACTCTGAAATTATGACAAACTGTAAATCGGCCAGTAAACTGAATATTGGTATAAAAGAGCACATGAAGAGTATTTGATTCCTGTCATCTCTGGATACAATAGGTAAAATTTCTATATACAGATATTCCCCTAGTATGTGTTGACGGTATTAAACTGATGGATCAATAACCTAATAGGAATGAATCAGGAGAAGCTCCACAGTTATGGCAAATTATCTGGGTTGTTTTAATAGCTTTATGGAACTAACAGGAAATGCTGCCTTTTAGATGCGCAAACTCATTCCCACTGGAGGCCTTTAGAAATGCCTACATCTGCTGATGTATTGGGGTCATTCTGACTTCATTTGTTCAAAGGATGACCAATGCTCCTGGTTTTATGAGAACTCTGAGATTTTCATAACATTTTTCTCCAGAGTTAACCAAAGAATATGGATTAAATAAAGGAACTGCCATATATACTTCTGTGTACACAAGCATAAAAAGGCAAGGATTGTTTTTAGAAGACCTATTAACTTTTAAATCAATAATTCAAGGCAGACAGGCAAGCAAGCAAACCATTCTACCAATACATAATTATTCTTTCCCTAATATTTAATTTCCTGTGTTTTTTGCCTTTTCTTTCAAGCTTAACCAGTATATCATGATCCTCTAGCAGTTCGTGGTGATGTCATCAGTCCTTACCTGCAATTGAAGCTATTAAATAGGCTGAGCAGTACTCTGGATTCAGAATGGGAAACAATGAGTTCAAGTGTGTGATATTAATTTGTTTTTATTCTTAGCTGTCATGGTTACTAAATAAAATAGCTGAGACCTAGTCTGACTTTCGGGAAGCTTAGAGAGAAGTTGGTTTCCAAAACATGGTAAGGGGTATTGATAACTATGAAGTTTTAAAACAAACTGTTCTAGATTTATATAACTTGAAGTTGATCTAAGAGATATCAGTTTATGAATGAAATAGCTACTTTTGATGTGGTACACTAAGTGATTATTTAAATAGTTTTATTCATTGAGTAAAGACAAAGACAAACATTGATCATTGTCAGGGGACGATAAATGCCACAATGAACTGCAAATTCAGGACAGGACCAGTGAACACCTTCCTTTGAGTCATGTAATAGTCATTCACAACATCAGGATTTAGGATGAATTTAGACTGAACTTCTCAAATAATTAAAGCAGTACACAGTAAAATTGCCAATGGTAAAAATGTTTACTGACTTAAATAGGAAGTGTATAAATCACTCAACTTCTGTTCATATTCAATGGTCTTGTATCTAAATAAATGGCTAGATAATACATTACAATTAAAAAGTGATAATTGTAATCCAGCTCACCCTGAAGGCAGTATCACAAGAACAGAGCAGTTTTTCAACATTTCAGCATATATTGTCTTCTGGTGGCTGTAAGATCCTTCTTGACTCAACTGTCTTCCTATCCCTTTGTATTTCTTTGCTCACCATCCACATATCTAATATCTTGAAAAAGCTTGAGCAGATTGGAAGTTAGTGAAGAATACGTAGTAAACCTTTGCAGCCACTGTGATTAAAGATTAGATGACAAAATAAGGTGGGAGTTGCCAAGACTGTAACAAATCTGTGGCTAAGTTTAGCCAGATCACAAGTTTGAACCAAAGGCTATTATATTCCAGACAATTAGACTAGCCCAGAATTGCCACTAAGACAACTTAATGTAGTTCCTTGTGTCAGACCAGCCTTCCCATTTGTTATCAATGCTGTGACATTTATTTTCTTTAGTGATGCAATTTAAAGACCCCGCTTTCTGGCAAGAAGCTTCCAGGTTGCCGTGGGTCCATCTAAAGAAAAAAATAGTTTTACCAAAGACAAGTGCAAGTATTGCAAGTGAGAGCTAGAAGAAATAAATAAAAATAATTGTAGGGAGTGGTGGTTGAAAAGTTTGTAGTTATTTACAACACTGAGGAATATCTACTTACATAATTGAGGAAACATGCTACTGGTTTTCTCAAAATTATCAACTTATGCAACTTTTCTCTTATTCTTTGCTACTTCAGTGTACTTTTGTGTAAAAGCTGTCTTTTATGAATACATGGAAGAGATCCTCTCCCTCCAACTATGAAAATTAGCCATAATCAAACTGCAGTATTACATCTCATACTTATATTTCAGGACCAGCACAGTAGAAAGAATGTGGAACTGATTTAT
Organism: Protobothrops mucrosquamatus; assembly: GCF_001527695.2. Classification (NCBI taxonomy): domain Eukaryota; kingdom Metazoa; phylum Chordata; class Lepidosauria; order Squamata; family Viperidae; genus Protobothrops; species Protobothrops mucrosquamatus. The sequence goes on from NW_015387337.1 coordinate 80,454, forward strand.
TGCAGATGTTTGCTATGATAAAGATTGATGTCAGGCCTTCAAGGCAGTCCAGATCAGGAAACCAATACATGAATACTAATATTCCTTTTATTGTTATAATGTTACAGTAACAGAATCTTGCAAGTCTGAAAGCACCTTCCAATTCCCTGCCTTTTGTCTGCAAGAGAACTAGAGAAGGTCAAGTCTGAGACACTGAAATTACATTCCTGCTTTGGATTCAGAATTCATTTATCAGAACATTGTCTAGGCCAGGGGTAGTCAACCTTGGCTCTTTTATGACGCGTGGACTTCAATTCCCAGAATTTCTGAGCCAGCTTAGCTGGCTCAGGAATTCTGGGTGTTGAAGTCCACGAGTCATAAAAGAGCCAAGGTTTACTACCCCTGGTCTAGGCTGTGCTTCTTCCATCTCTCAAAGTTAGCCTCACAGCTCATTATAGTGGCAAAGTAACATTCCCTGGGTTTAGCTCTACATTAACTCTTGCAGAAATTTAATAGATGGAAAATCACACTTTATTGGAATATGAGAAACAAAAGGAGACTGAGATGGATTTAGGACAGACTTCTCAAAATTTGTGGATAGGGGAGCTATGAAGTTGGATAAATTCATATAATCTCATATTCTCCCTTATTGCCCTGTGGAAAGTTCAGAGAGGGAATGGAATGATAAATTCTATATCTGAAGAATACAAAAATTCGAAGTGTCCCTAATTCTTAACTACATTATCATTGTTGATATAAAGAAATTTCTTCTGAATGCTGAGTTAATTTTTTAAAAAAAAGACATGATAGAAAGATAAAATTACTCTTCTCTAATTTCTACTTTAGTGATTTGCTAACAGAAGGGCTTTATGCTTGTCCAATGCTCTGATGTAGTGAGCCTTGTTAGAGAAAATTCAATTTTGAGTTGTTTTTGATGTTGATGTTGCATGTTCATACAAAATATTCATTAAAGCAGGGGTCCCCAACCCCTGGTCTGTGGACCAATACCGGGCCGTGGCATGACAGCAACCAGTCTACACAAACAAGGAAAGGCCCATCCGCGAAATGCAGGCAGCACACAAAACCACGCCCCTTCCAGTCCACGGAAAAACCTCTCTCCATGGAACCGGTCCCTGCTGCCCAAAAGGTTGGGGACCTCTGCATTAAACCACTATTTTAAGTTTATTTTTTATAAAGAAAGGGGATTCTGAAGATTGCAGAAATGCAACTGTGGCCCTTATAGTTTGTCTGCTGCAGGTTGCCCATTCCTCGTAAAATGGTTAAAGCATTGAGTAAACTGGATTACAAACCCCAGTGAAATGTAAAATTTGTTGCGAACAAATATCTCAACTTACTATTAAGGATGTTGTGAACATAAGTGAGAAAGTTCTTGATATGCTCTTCATCTTCTGAGTTGCTTGGAAGAAGACAGACAAATGTAATAAATAATACTAAACAGCTTGATTGTAGCTGCTATTGTAAATAAAGATCGTATCCGAAGTACTATAATTGCTATATTAAATGTATGAATTATTAACTCGGGTGATAAGCCACATAGAAATTGTATGAGTGTTCCACTATGTTGCCAGGATAGCAACTTACCATGATATTTCAAAGTAATGTTGTTAGGAAACATATCCCATGGTTTTTCTTGTGTTCTTAATTGAAAGCATTCCAGTCAGTTTTGTTTTACTATGCTGCAATAAATAATTCCACTTCATTTAAATTCTTTAAAGTTTACCAACTAAATCATGCATCTCTTTATCAAGCAAAAGATATATTATTCCTTTTATCCTGTACAATTATTTTTTAGTTTAATAATTGAATGGAATTCTCCATCTTCGGCAGTGTGTAGGCTTTCTTCTGGTTGAGAAGATAACGAGAGCTGCTTATAGCAGGACATGTGCATCAAGATGGGGAGGTGATAAACTACAAAGACAAGGATATTTCTTGGATATTTGGCTGAATTAATTTATCAGCCTCCAATCTGAATTTCCATTGCAAGGTTTGTTTTTTATTCCTTAAAAAAAGGTAATGGAAGAAAGAGGCAAAACCATTTACTGATATGGTTCTCAGTGTGTGTTATGTATAATGTATATAAGATGGTATGATGTTTATAAAAGCTGCAGCATAGCTGGAAATAATTTCATTCCCTGATTCATTTTTTGGTTTTTTAAAAAAGATTGTGGGGTATAGCCACTTTGTTTCTTTGTCATTTCCTTGATGGTTATTCTTTAAAAAGTTCCTCTTTTATGTTAGGATGATTCAGTCTCTTTGAACAGGCTGCTCAAGTAACAACTGAACTGACACTCAGAAAGCAGAGGATATTTTTCTTTACTTTTTTTTAACTATTGAATGATTAAAGAAGAGATTGGACAACTATTTGTCTGAAATGGTAGCAGATTCCCTGCCCAAGCATGGTGTTGGACTAGAAGACCTCCAAGGTCCCTTCCAACTCTGTTATTTTGTAAATGTAGGTACTGGGGAAAGAAATATTTCCTTGGCTCAGGTTTTCTTGATGAAGTATCCCAGACAAACTTAAAACTGGTGATTTACCCAGGGATCTTAACCTATTTAAAACAAGGAATAATCCAAACCACAGGAAAAAGTGGTTTAGTCCTTAGTCCTTCCCAAATGCAGACTTTGGCTCCACTAATTTCACCTTATCTCCTTGCACAATTTATATTACAGTTTTGCTGTGACCTTTGCAATTATTGTCACCCATGCCAAAATAATAAATGACACACATGCACACAAAGTCTTGATCTTTCTTGATCTTCCCTTTCCAGATTCCATCTGTTTTGATTGGTCTAGCTCATCTTCTTTCTGTTTAGCCTGACAAGTGACAGATTGTATCCAGCTGCACTGATCTGCTAAAGTCCATTTAATTGAATGCTGGGTGTCTAGTAATTCTCTGATTCTCCTGCTTTTTTGATGATCTATTATTTTCACATTCTCCTGGTGATATATGTGACCTACATTAAGACCATAGGTGGCTGTTAAATATTTGTGATCTAACCCCTTGCTCAAGAAGGAGACCCTTTCAGATAGATGGTTGTCCAGTCTTTTCTTAAAACCTCCAGTGATGAAGCCCCTAAAACTCACTGTTAAATTTCAGGTTGCTTCTCTCCTTGATTAGTTTCCATCCATTGTTTTTTGTGTTGCCTTCTGGTGCTTTGGAAAATAAGTTGATCCCCTCTTCTTTGTGGCAGCCCCTAAAATACTGGAATACTGCTATCATGTCACCCCTAGTCCTTCTTTTCTCTAGACTGGCCATACACAATTCCTGCAACTGTTCTTCATATGTTTTTCTCTTCAGGCCCTTGATCATCTTAGTTGCACTTTGCACTTTTTCTAAACTCTCAACATCTTTTTTGTCCAAAACTGGATGCAGTATTCCAGGTGTGCTCTTACTAAGGCTTTATAAAGCAGTACTAATACTTCATTTGATTTTGATTCTATGCCTTTGTTTATACAATCAAAGACCGTATTAGATTTTTTGGCTGTCACACACTGCTGGCTTATGTTTAAGTGATCATCCACTAGGACTCCAAGGTCCCTCTCACAGTTACTTTTTTGAGCCAGGTTTCACCTAATCTGTACTTATACCTTTGATTTTTCCTGCCTAGGTGTAAAACCTCGCTTTTCTCCACGTTCAATTTCTTGTTGTTGAATAGGGCCCATTGTTCAAGTCTGTCAAGATCTTTTTGGATCCTGAGCTTGTCTTCTAGGGTGTTTGCTACTCCTGCCAGCTTAGTGTCATCTACAATTTTGATGACTTCCCCTTCTGTTCCCTTATATAAGTCATTAATGAAGATATTGAAGAGTACTGGGCCTAAGATGGAACCTTGTGGTACCCTACTGCTTCCTTCCTTCCTTGTAGTTATAGTACCATTAAGGACTACTTGTTGAGTACAGTTTGTCAGCCAGTTACTGGCAAACTGTAAAACTTCAACTGACAATGAAATTCTCATTAAACCTTTGCCATGTGAAAGACTGCACAGCTGGATCACTCTTGTGTTTTCAAACTGGCATAAGATTTGTTAAGTTTTGTATTTCTGAGCCTTGGCCATTAACACTTTCCTTTCTCTAGAAAGTCTAAGATAAGTCAGAAGATTCATTGTTTTATTGTAATTATATTGTACTGGAGATCCTTTGCAAGAAAGGGAGTGCCAATGAGGTTTTAAGCCATCCCTCCTCCCAGCTTGTACAAAGCAGAGTTGGTAGACACAGAGTTCCACCTCTTATTCATAGAATAGTGGAACACTCATACCAGAAATGACCTTGATTAAATCATCCCATATTGCTGGCAGCTTCATCTTCTTTTTCCATCTGCTTTCTCTGTATCTAAAATCTCCTTGCCAGTCAGCTGAGATAATGAGAATAGTGGCATCTGCTCAGCACCAATCCAGAGTTTTAACTTCACAGGCTGCATAACAGACCTTAGTCCTGTGCCATTTAATTCATTTTCATTAGCTTTGTATACAGACCTTTTTCTGATTCACTGAACTAGGAAAGGATAAAATGGACTGTCAAAAGAACCACATACCCAAAGGCAAAGAGATCTTATGATAGGCATTGTGTGAGTGTGTATGTGTGTGTGTCAGACAGATATCTTACAAAGACATATCTTGATAATCCCTTGAACATAATTTAAAAGGATGAGGGTGGAAAGCTTGTTGACTCAACAAGTGTTATGCATGGTTTTTCTTTTATTGCATTAGCGTTTCCCTTTTTAACATATGGTCCCTTTAGACATTTTTTAACCTGCAAGTCAGCCCCATAGGACAAAGCTGTTAATTATTCCAAATGATCAATATACTGTCCAATTTATCAGATGATAAACAATGGTTGCTTTCTTTAAGGCTATGAATATTAATTGATTTGACAGAATAAACTTCAGTAAAAGAGCAAGTGGGGGCATTGGGGCATCCTGAAGTATAATCAATATATTACCATGTAAGTCTCAAACAGCTTATAAAATCAGACTTTGAAATCTTATAAGTTGATGCCATGCTGATGTCTTTAAATATTTCATGTATTCTTTGTTTTGAGACACATGGCTAATTACTAAGATCAATAATAGCAAGGGCAATAACAATAGCAATAGCACTTAGACTTATATACCACCTTCTAGTGCTCTACAGCACTCTCTGAGCAGTTTACAATGTCAGCATATTGCCCCCAACAATCTGGGTCTTCATTTTACTGACCTTGGAAGAATGGAAGGCTGACTCAACCTCGAATCTTCTCTGGATCAAATTCCAGACTATGGGTAGATTTAGGCTGCAGTACTGCATTCTAACCACTCTGCCACAAGGGCTCCTAAATTACCAGATGACTGTACATTTTATTATTTTAACCTGTATTACACATAAAAAATTAAGATGTTTCTCAAACCCTGTCTATCTATCTATCTATCTATCTATCTATCTATCTATCTATCTATCTATCTATCTATCTATCTATCTATCTATCTATCTATCTATCTAATATGCATTCATACCAGTATATAGACCTATGCTATGTTGAATTTCTGTTTCAATATTCAGTAAATTATTTATAGGTGAGGATGATTTATGCCACACAATTTTGATTTAATTTCTGATAATATAATTATTGTTTTGCAATATTTTAATGACTATGACCAAAAAAGGAGAAGCTGGTCATACCAACAACTTTAGCAGAACTTGAATTAGTACAAAAAGAGTAATGAGTAACTGATTTCTGTATGTAATTATTATTATTATTATTATTATTATTATTATTATTATTATTATTATTATTATTATTATTATTATTATTATTATTTTTTTTTTTTTTATTTAATTTATATGCCGCCCTTCTCCCGACAGGGACTCAGGGCGGCACACAACATATTTAAAACCAGAACATATATACAATCCCCCCCTTAAAACCGAATTAAACCGAATTTTAATGTTGCGTCTTCCGAATATTTAAAACCCAATGTAAAATCCACCCTAGGTCAGGTCCGCTTGCTGGAAGAGCCATGTCTTGAGGGCGCGACGGAAGGTAAGGAGATCCGGAATTATCCGGATCTCGGGGGGTNAGTTTCGCCCCCTATAGTCAACGATGGCATCAGCTGACTATGCCGAGGCGCCGGAAACCACAGCCACTCGGTCTTGGAAGGGTTGAGCCTGAGTCTGTTCTTCCCCATCCAGACCCGTACGGCCTCCAGGCAACGGGCCATCACGTCAAGGGCATCGTTGGGGTGGCCTGGGGTGGAAATGTACAGCTGAGTATCATCATTATTATTATTATTATTTCTATGATTATATATATATATATATATATATATATATATATATATATATATATATATATATATATATATATATATATATATATAAAATATGTGAAAGGAAGAAAGTTCTAAAAGATTGGAGTAATATGAATCATTTAGTTTATATGTTAATCCTACCTTATTTATGGCTTTTTAGACCATCAAAGCATTTTGTGACATAACATTCAGCATTCATTCATGACAATTTGCCTTTATTTTAAATAGTTCATCATTATACTATTACCAAAAGCTATCCTTTAGAGTTAGATGAGAAGAAGGAAGTATTTAAACTGAGAATGGAAGATTTTTTTTCTAAATTGGTCATATGAAATAATGTAATGGAATTGCACTCAAAAATTCAATGGGAAAAAGAATTGATTCATATTAATGAAGTTTTTTCTTTTATTTAACCTTAGCCAAAATGAGACTATGCACAGTGTATTCTTCACCTTGGACAAGACCTTAATTTTTTCTCTGTACATAGAGATTCAGTCATGATCATTTTCTGACGCCAGTTAAGCAAACTTGCTATGAAACAATGAAGATGATGGTGGCAAATGAGAATTATCAGGCTAGTCTTACAATTCTCAGTTTTGCATGAGTAAAGAGAAATACTTCCTTAAATCAAGCTTAATTCCTGGTTACAAGAACTCATCTACATGGTTCTCATGAGTGAAAACAAAAGTAATCTGTCAATTGCTTTCTTCTGGTATTTTTTCTCCCAAACATCTCAAATTAGTCCACAATCCTGAGATTTTCTGTCTGTCTCCCATGCAAATATAAACTTCTTTGGCATTAGCTAAGATTCACAAAGTTTGTATTCCATTTTGCCTAGCTGAAACTTCAAGGACATTTATGAGATTTATGAGGAACAGTACAAATAGCCTTTGGGAGCCAATTTTTCAATGGTATTCTGCACCACAGTGATTACTATTCTTTTGATGGAAGAATCAACTCACCACAATTAACGAGATGCTTCTTTGTCATAAACATTGCTTTTAAAAATTGAATATACAAAACATCATTTAAAAATAATTCTTACAAACCCACAGAAATAAAATAACAAAACCAAAGCATTCTGTTGATGCAATTTTCCTGGAGGTTGTGGGCTTTTCAGAAATGTAGCCTTCAGTTATGTCATCTCTTGTATGTAATTTAACTGGAAATAAATCCATCTTAAGAAATGCCTTTCTGAATTTTAGTCTTTTTCTTTCCTTTGGGTGAGTTTATGGCCTGATTTTATGTCCAGACCATGATTGCCATGCTTTCTCATTGATGCATTTCCATATTTCTCAAACTTCCTAAACCAGAGAAAAAGAAAAAAGCACTATGACATGATGGAACTCTTCTGAATTTTATTTGAAGAAGGAGGAGAAGGAGGAGTTAGGCATATCTTTCACTGTTCTATCAGTGAAATAATAAAAACCTTCCAGAAATTTACTGTTCCATTAGTAATTTGTTTTCTTTTTATGACCTTGTAATCCCTTTTTATTGGGGTGGATTTGGGGCGACTGAATGGAGATGAGTGTTTACTGGCTGGATGCCCTTCCTGACAACTACGTCAGGATATTTTCTCTTTTCAGCCTGATATAGAAACATCTGTCACTGCCTAGGATTGAACTCTCTATCTTCTGAATGGGAGGCGAACATCTTCACCTCTAGGCCACCACACCATTTGCTGTTCTATTAGTAATTTTAAAAATGGCTGTAGAGAGCAGTGATTAGTGACTGGAGAGATGGGAACATTTCTCTCACAATAGACAATGCCCAGCTAGAGTGAAATTCTTAGCCTATAATGAAATTGTAAGACACAATGACATATTTTTATGTTATCTTAAAATAACATAAACATTTCATACTCCAAAGTCCTTTTTTCAGGTTAATATCTTAGGATTGAGGTCAGAAATATCAATGTCTGTGGTAAAAAAAGAATGTCAATTGTCATATCAGAAGCCCAACCAAGATTGCCCACAGAGGATGCAGAAACTAGTCACTGCTCCTTAAAAGGCTGTGTAGTGTATTGGGCTATCTAGTTATCAGGAAGATGATAAATGATATTTCATTTCTAATCATACAGTATAGGGCAGAATCCTGTTGATTCCATATAGAGCAAACTATTAATCACAGAAATTAATTGATTATTCCTAAGTATCTCATGAAAGCAAAAGATTATATTTTGTGAATAAGTGATTGCTGTATTGAATATTTACTTTGCTTGCATGTATATTGGAAGAATATTGCATGGGACAAAAGGCAAAAAAAATAATGATGCATTTGATATGAATCAGTTCAGCTCTTTTTTCATCTGAATTTCTGATCGCTATTTTCAACACTATTTGCCTATATGCACTGACACATATATACTGTAGACATAGATACACAAAGGATCACATATTTGATCACTCCGTTTTAAGATGGTCTTTGTTCTTACTCCCAGTGCATTGCTATTGCTACTTGCAATTTGTTTTGTAGCTTCTTTACTTTGAAATATTGAGATGTGTGTTTTGTTGCCCCTGATGTGCCTACAGTATAAATTTACATATTAATAAGAACCCTCTGTGCTTAACTCTCTCTTGTATTGTCTTCTTAACTGCTTAGATAAAAAAAAAACCAATATCTAAGAATTTATATTTGGTTTCTTTATAAACCAACCTTTATCACACAATACTGGTGATGAAATTACATCTGAGGATATTTTAGTGTTAAAGGTTAGCAACTTTGATGGTAATAAGTTTTTACTAAATAAAAAAAGTTTCCGAATTGCGTATGAAAACTGTGTTTTTACAGAACTCTGCTGTCATGCTACACTGGAAGGGATCATAATATTTACATGACATGTGGAAGGAAAAATGTCCTCTTAATTAAACAACCAAAGTATTGATGCAACAAGTTTTCTTTTACATTCATATCTTTTTAAAAATAATTTCATTGTGAATTTTACTTGAATAAAAGAAAAAGAAGGAATATACAGTGCTTTTTTCTTAAAAAAAAAAAAAAAAAAGGTGCCGGAACTCACACACATCATCCAACCTGCCTTGACTACCCTACAAGGTTCCATCCAAAAAAGTTGCCGGAACTCCGTTCTGGGCATTCTATGAGAAAAAAAGCCCTGGGAATATCTAAAAGGAAAGAAGAAAAGAAAAGAAGTAACTGCATGAAGTAATACAGCTAAAAGAAAAAGAAAAAAATACTTGAAGATGTGACATCCAACCTTCATTATTCAGTGATAAAGAGACAATAATCCCTTTGTTTCCTTATTCAATACTTTTTCAATCATCTGGTCTAAAAACTATCACTTTAGGTCTTTCTATTTTCAGCAAAAAGCTCATTAAAGGTATTTGTTTTTTATCTTTCATTGTGGATATTTCAATAAATCTCCATTTAATACAAATAACAATTTTGTTGGCCAACAAAATAATTCCTTCTTTTGTGCATGTAGCCACATAAACAAATATATTATTTTGGAGTGGTCCAATAATCCTTTCCTCTCTTCTATATCTTTCATTCCCTTTAGTAATAGTCATCTTTTTCTGTATTTCACATTTGTAATCTATAAATGAGGACTAAAATAAGTTTCTTTTTTCCCATGCCATGTCCATACAGTTTAGTCCCTCTCAACACTCTTTACATCTTTGAACATTATCTTCTTCATGTTTCCCTTCTTTTTCTATTTACCTTTTTGCTTAACATAGTCAGCCAATAAGCTTCCTTAACAAATTTAAATATTTTTCCATGAAGGTATATATTGTCTATTTATTTAATTAAAAATATTGCCAATAAAGCAATACTCAAAATCTGTCTGTCCCTTTCGTCCATTCTTTAAACTTCCTTAGTCCAAAATCCTGGATCCTAAGCTTTTTGCATTTAATTCTTTTTAAAGCTTTATAACTGTTTTCTTTCTTTTTACTTTAATGTTTTCCAATTTGAAGATACACTCACCCAGGTGACTGTAGGTGATCTCCTGCTTTGAAGATCTCTTCACATTTTTAAATTCCTCCATTTGCATTAGATAGTGGATTGGGCAAACCCAGTGACCTTCAACCAGGCTTTGTGTGAAACTGTGAGTGTGATGTCTTCTACTGGGGCTGCTGGTATGCCTGCAGAGTCTCACAAAGTTCATGTGGCCATCTCATGGCTTCTCCTTGTCTGGAGAAGTTCATTAGCTTGCCTCTGCATCATCCCAACTGTTTTGCTGAGACATGTTGGTCTGCCATGTTTTCACCCAGAAGTCTCTACTGTCATGCATATGTCTACACTGATTACGGGGATCATCACCCAAGGAACTCAGAAGAACTCCGAAGTCCACAAAGACATAGGAGCCATGATAGTGCATAGGAGTCATTGTGGCACAGTGGTTAGAATGCAATATTGCAGACTAACTCTGCCCACAGCCAGGAGTTTGATCCTGACTGGCTCAAGGTTGTCTCAGTCTTCCATCCTTCTGAGCTTAGTAAAATGATGACCAGATTGTTGGGGGCAATATGCTGACATTGTAAATTGCCCAGAGAGTGCTGTAAAGCATTATGGAGTGGTACATAAGTCTAAGTGCTATTCCTACATATCCTTGGGAAATGATACATAGGATTTACAAATGCATGTAAATTTTAACATGAACATGACTATACAGGCATGTAAAATCTGATAACAATATGGGGTCAGCTTACTATGGGCTAATTCAGCACCTCTATGTTTTGCTGCTTTAGGAAGGCTCCAAGGCTACTGATACTAGCATCTTTTAACAATATCTTTTATTGTAGACTTCCGGTTCTGGTACACGGCGATGCTGGATGTGCTTGGAGACTTGTCTCCACACCGTCTGGAGTTTCCTTGGCCGGTAGACCCCCTAGGGGGTCAAAAGTCGCCCTGGAGGGGTGACCACCAAGGAGGAGGCTTGCTGGTAGATAGGGGAGGGCGGCAGCTTCCCCTGTGTCTCCAGCTATCTCCTTAGGGCCGACGGAGAAAAGATCGGCCTGCAAGATAGCAGACCACCCTGCTGCACCAGCCGAAAGTCACTCTGACACCTAAGCGCAATAGACCCACCGCGGATGATCCGGGTGAGACCATTTTTGTTCCTCTCTTCACCCTATATTTTTTTTGCCTGCAAAAGCTTCGTTGGAATTATTTCCCCGTCTGGAAAAAGCAGCTTTTGTATGTGTGGGAACAAAGGCGTTTTACAAAAGGACAGATTAAAACCTTTTTAAAGACTATATTTTATCTCTATTCACATTGAGGTACAGAAAAAAATGTTGGGTTTTTTGGGAGCGGTATTATATTGTATTTCTTTTTCCATTATTTCTTTAAAAAATAGAAAAAAGGAAAAAAATGGCATTTGAAAAAGTCTTTTTAGCTTACTGAGGACATCTACTGGTCAAAAGTTAATATTGGAATTTTTGACTATTTGGAGATGAGATGGTTTTGGCCTTCAAACTATTTTTCAAGAGAAAAGATAATTTGAGCCAGCTGTGGGATTTGTGGGGGTGGATACTTTTCAACTGTAGCCTCCACTAAAAAAGAAAAAAAAGAAAAAGAAAAAAGGATTTCTCTTCAACTATTGTTAAAATGGAGAAGCCTCAATCACATTTCAACTGTAAACTTCTACTGGAAAAGATCTATGAGGCTAAAGAAGAAATATGTACTACAATAAAAGAGTTTATTACAGAATTAAGAGCCAGAATTCCTAACTTAAATCTTAAAACTGACTCTCAGATTACACCTGACTACTCTACAAAACAGATTATACAAGAAGAGGACGTAACTGAGAGTAAAGGTAATTTTATCTTGCCCTATAAGCAGTCCACCTATGGCTTTGAGGACCAGGAAAAACAAAGACTGAGTTTTGAACTTCTGAAGCAACAAGGTTTTATGGACAAGAAAAACAGAGGGCCAATGCAGAGACCAAGATGGTTTTCATCGAATCAAATGACACTACAAGCAACAAAAAGAGATTCATCACCTGGAAGGGAAGCTCTGCTATGGAAACCTGCCTGGCATAAGAGGAAAGCTAGAATAAGATTGAAAAATGAAATTTAAAATTTCATGCATTGGATTAAAGGCAATCTAGAATTATGGACTGATGTAAGGATTAAGATTATGAGTTTGAAATAAAGAGATGTTTTAGACTTGGATTGAATTAATAATTAATTGAATGTTAATCAAATACGATGACTTGTTTGTTTTATAACATGGATATTATTAGCTATGATAACTAACTGGATGAAATTTGAATTCTGCTCAATGGATTGAAATGATTTAAGGTCTGATACTATTCTGTCAGCTTAAAAAGATTGATTAATTGATGGATTAGACATGTATGGAATAGATAGATAGATAGATAGATATACACATTTAGATATGTCTAGGATAGATCAATATTTTTGTTTAAAAATGAAATATTTTTATATAATGGATTAAAGGTAATCTAGAATATTAAGAATGTATTTTTTAGAATGTTAGGTTCATTTGTATGAAAATTATTATGTAATGGAATGAAAAAAATTGAAGAGATGTTTTAGATTTGAATTGAATTATTAATTAATTGAAATTTAATAAGATGATGTGATTCTTTGATGACATGGATGTTATTAGTTATGATAATTAACTGGATGAGATTTGAATTCTGTTTAATTGATTGAAATGATTTAAGGTCTGATATTATCTTGTCAGCTTAAAGAGATTGATTATTTGATGGATTAGATAGGTATAGGATAGATTAATATTTTATTTTAAATAGGGGAGATTAGTGGAAGAAGAAATAAATAAGATTTTGATAAAATTAAGAAAGTAGAACATACTTGGAAGGGATATCTGAATTGAAAATGTCTTTATTTAAAGTTAATTTGATTACAGTATTATAAATTTATAAAGCTTTAAAACAGGTTCAGGTTGAATAAATTTAAGCTATACACTATACACTATGCTATTTGAGGGAAAAAGAGAGGGAATATTTGATGTATTGATTGTACTATGTATATATGTTTTGTTCTAGGATGTTTGATTACCCCAGCACCACGGTGTTTCCTGAATATTTTGTTTTAAGAATTAAAAAACCAATAAAATTTGTTTAAAAAAAAATATCTTTTATTGTACATATATATTTACTCCCTTCATACCCATAAAAAAGACAGTTTTTGTCATCTGTCACTGTTCTCTCCAGGTTCATCAGGCAGTTTAATTTGCCTGCTCTGTCTAAGATACATTGCAGAATCATATATTTAAGAACAATATTGTTTTGCCCTCGCCCAACATTCTTTTATCCTTACTAATACAATTTTTGTTTTTTATTTATATGTTTTTTTCTTAAATCACCGTATCCAAATATTTTGCTGTCTAAAACAATTACACCTTAAACCACGGAGTACTGAATATTCCCCTATTTCCTTTTCCAGGCTAATGTCATCAGAAATCAATGATATGCATAATGTACTAAATACAAATGTGGTTTTATTGACTGTGAAGCTCTCAAGTCCATTATAATAAATTACTGCTGTGTTTCTGAATATTAATAACATTTGTACTGATAATGTGGAATGCCCCGTATCAGAATGATAAGTTCATGAAATGGCTATGGGAAGGGTTTGTTCCATATAAGGTAAACTCATCATACAGAATAGGACAAAATTGTGTGGCTAAATTTGTCTTCCTAGTACATGAAGGTAGATATGACATTGTTGCCATTACCAAAACTTGGTGGGAACCTCTCCAGACTCAGCTTTTAAATAAGCATGTCCACTTTCTGCCCTTTAGAGTTGGTATCGAAACCTTTATGGCTAGTACAAACACAACCTAGGAGTTGGAAGGATTGAAGAGTTTTTTTTATTTAATAAATGAAACAAAATACATACTTGGGCAAAAAGCTGAATCAAATTATAAGAAGTTAGATCTACATAAAAGAACTAACAGTCCTTTATCAGCCAATAAACAAGCAAATAGAGGGAAAGGATGTATGAGCAAAAGTGAAACTACACAACTGAGAAACTATCTACTGTAAAAGGACAAAATGTCTATACTTTGTTAGCCATCTGATGATATCCATATGGAGAATTATCCATATGGAGGTTCTTGGAAAAAAGGTTTTTTGCTATAAATATTGACTTTCCCATTATTTCCCATTGCTCCAAATATTTACTTCTAATGTTAACATTCCAGTCTCCTACAATTTGTATTTTTTTTGTGTGTGTGTAATGTCAATAAAGTCTTGCAAAATTAGGGACTACTATTTATAGTATACATATAATCCATACCTTTTCCCTTTAAATACCCAGAACAATCAGGAAAGAACCAGCATTTTTCTTCTGTGTGTTTAGACATGGAAAACCATGGCATGTAAATATATTTCATAGCCACGTATGTGATGTGTGCAACTTTTGAAATTCAGAACAAGATATATTGAACAGATGCAGCTCCGAACTATTACCTCATTCCTGAAACTGGACAAATCTGTTCTTAACAAAGAAACTGCAGCAGATTTATAGATAGTGGAATGGATTGTAACTTTACAGCCTTCTGAAATGCCCCATATAGTGGAAAACAGGTCATCCTCTTTAAGCTGCATGGCAATTTTCCTTTATCAGCCCCAAGGCTTTCTGTTTAAGGTAGGATTATATCAAATTTGATCTGTTAGCTTCAGTACCATTCCATTGAATGGCATATGGAGGATAGCTTTCTGTAGTCACCTTATATCGATCTAATTTTTCCACTCTGCATCCCTTCTAACCTTGCCATTTTCATTAGACTAACCTGCCAAACCCAGTTATTCATATTGCCAATAAATGAGCACTCGGCACTCATTATCTGGCAAGAAGTGCAAGATGGATGTGTGTGTATATATGTGTGCTGGGGGAGTGCCAGTTGCTGGAGGGTTTTGGCCCTTCTCTTCTACTGTTAATCCATCTCTTTGTGAAGAAAAGTCCTTTGCTTCAAAGAAACAATACCAGTTGCATGTCATCATTAGTCTGGAAATTATAAGAGAAACCTTCCATCACTATCGGCACAATTACCTTCCCATTCGCCTACTCTACCTCATTAAAAGAAAAATGTTACAATTACGGCAGAGACGGGGGAACAGATTAATGTTCTGTTTCTAATGCATTGATGAATTGGCACTTAGTCAAAGAGATCCTTTTTAAAAAAAAAATAATGAAAGCCTTTTTTTCCAAATGAAAATTATAAATAAAATAGAGAGTTCAAAATTATTATCTCTCAGCAAAATTAGAACCTTTTACATACAAATCAACAAGCTGCGTATTTTGCGCTATCTCCTTTCTAAAACAACCTTCATGGGATTTTTTTTAACCTTTTCCTTTACTTCCTGACCCAACTATCAACCATGGTTTCTTAACATTTCTAGATCTTTCCAGATATTTTTGCCTCATGAATATTGATGGATTCACTTATTAGCATCAACGGTTCAATTATACTAAGGTGTTTATTTGGGAATAAGATGCTTAAGTCCAAACAACTTTTACTTCTAAAGACAGCTGGCCCTTTCAAGGATCCAGAAAGATTATGCTCTTCCAATTTTTAAGCCCCTAGTTAGATAAAAGTAATGATAAATGAAAACAGAATCCTCTTCCCAATCAAGTCAATAATTGCCGATGGGGGAAAATAAGAAAATAAATATATATCTGAGGCCACCTTTGAATCTGAAGTGTGGTCAAAATGGCTGTCCTTTCTGTCTCTCACTGTTGCAGTGAACTCTACAACTCTGCTCTACATATCAAATCTGTAAGAAAAAAGAAAAAATGAAGGGGAATGGGCATGGGAATGCAGCATTATCTCATATATTTTCTATGTAGACTTGTGATCTTTGTTTCAGGTAGAGTTGTCACTGTTGATTTTCTCCTTTGAAAATTTTAGCATGGGCAGTGAAATACTAATGATGCTAATTAACTGTTCTTTATGATTCACATGACTAATTGGTTATCATGGACATTCAACAATGTTTTTTTAAAGTGTATTCATTGTCATCTACTCTTTGCATTTTAAATTATGACTAAGAGTCACTGTAAAAATTCTGGAAAAGCATTTAATTCACAAATTGTTTTTATAATCTTGACCTTCATAGCTTTATGTGGTCTCTTTCTTTCTTCTTGTTGCAGTGAAACATAGAAAAGAAAAAACGTAACTGCAGTGGAGTAAAGGTTATAACTTCTTTCTAAATATGAGTAGCAGACTCTGTTAGAATCCTTTAATGCTTTGTATAATTGCTTAGCATTAATTCTCTGGGAGAAACACTGAAGTGACCTATTCAGGCACTGAGAGATCTTAATACCTGTAGTGCTGAAAGAAACAGAGCTTACATGATACTACTATTAATTATGACATGCTTACATGATAGCTTTAACTGTGGACAGCAGGGTATTCAAAGCATCCACTGATACTTAGGAAGCTATACCTGTAAAAAAAAAAAAATACTAGCTACATTTTACATATGTGTAAGAAACTATTGGTTATTTTTTTTTCTTTTGCAAACTAATAAATTGCCAGCATTCTTTTTTCTCATGTTATAAAAAAAAAACCAAGAACTAGCATATATATTTCTTTGGAAAGAATCACTTTGCCAATTAAACCATACCCAAAAGTTGTATATGCTTTGTTTCTGCTGGGAACATCCTTGTCCAAAGGAATATCCATTTTTTAAAATCTTATGTTTAATCTTGACCTTGGCTTAGATATTCCTTACTCCAAGTTTATAATAAGTAGGATTAGAATTTCTATTTAATTTGTTATTCCAAGCAAATTTGACTTTTAGGCATTGATTGTTCAATGATATTGCTGTTGATCTGAAGATACACAATAGCAATAGAGCATTTCATTAGCAAATCTGGACCCAATAGTAGGTTTAGAAAGGAAAGATCAAAACAGAATCAAATGTCTAATTAAGCCCTAGGATCAAGTATTTGATTATGTCAACCCCAGCCCAGTATTGGCATACTTTATCAGCAGCAACAAATAAGGATATACCTGAATGTGTGGCATAGAGCTATTGATACATACAGGGACCCTGTGCTGATGGAGAATTGTGCATAAAGCACATACTTTACAAAAATTGAAAAGAACAGCCATAAAGTTTGAAGGGAAAATAAATAATGTTTATCCCTTCTCTCAGAATCTTTATAACTCTGGTTGTATAATAAGATATAAATACAGCTATCATAAATATATAAGAACATAAGAAAAATGGTCCTAAATCAAAATAACTGCCAATCTACTCCATGCAATCAATGTTATGCAGTGGCCATCCAGATGTTTTCAGTGTTGCAATATGAACAGTAGGGAATGAGGCGACAACTTCTTTCCAGCTCTGCCATGTGCATGTGCATCTTGCGGGAAAAAAAAAAAGATCTCCCAAAGTTGGAATTGATTGATTGAACTTTTTTTTTTTTAGTCCCACAAACTTCTTTTGTTTGTGAGATTGCACATGGTGGCAGAGGAAGTGATAGAGGAGCTGGAAAGAAGGTTAACGGGTGGCTGGTTGAAGATAGGGACGAGTTTTTGATTTGATTTGAATTTTGATTTGATTTTATTAAATTTATACCCCGCCCTTCTCCCGGAGGACTCAGGGCGGCTTACAGCCAGTTTAAAACAATGGTACAGTACAATACAAAATTTAAAAAAGATTAAAAATAACTATTCAAATTTGGCCGCTTCTACTAAAAATTTAATTTAAAACCCCTTTAAAATACCCCTAGGCCAGTCCTGCCTGCTNTTTGTATAATTGCTTAGCATTAATTCTCTGGGAGAAACACTGAAGTGACCTATTCAGGCACTGAGAGATCTTAATACCTGTAGTGCTGAAAGAAACAGAGCTTACATGATACTACTATTAATTATGACATGCTTACATGATAGCTTTAACTGTGGACAGCAGGGTATTCAAAGCATCCACTGATACTTAGGAAGCTATATCTGTAAAAAAAAAAATACTAGCTACATTTTACATATGTGTAAGAAACTATTGGTTATTTTTTTTTCTTTTGCAAACTAATAAATTGCCAGCATTCTTTTTTCTCATGTTATAAAAAAAAAACCAAGAACTAGCATATATATTTCTTTGGAAAGAATCACTTTGCCAATTAAACCATACCCAAAAGTTGTATATGCTTTGTTTCTGCTGGGAACATCCTTGTCCAAAGGAATATCCATTTTTTAAAATCTTATGTTTAATCTTGACCTTGGCTTAGATATTCCTTACTCCAAGTTTATAATAAGTAGGATTAGAATTTCTATTTAATTTGTTATTCCAAGCAAATTTGACTTTTAGGCATTGATTGTTCAATGATATTGCTGTTGATCTGAAGATACACAATAGCAATAGAACATTTCATTAGCAAATCTGGACCCAATAGTAGGTTTAGAAAGGAAAGATCAAAACAGAATCAAATGTCTAATTAAGCCCTAGGATCAAGTATTTGGTTATGTCAACCCCAGCCCAGTATTGGCATACTTTATCAGCAGCAACAAATAAGGATATACCTGAATGTGTGGCATAGAGCTATTGATACATACAGGGACCCTGTGCTGATGGAGAATTGTGCATAAAGCACATACTTTACAAAAATTGAAAAGAACAGCCATAAAGTTTGAAGGGAAAATAAATAATGTTTATCCCTTCTCTCAGAATCTTTATAACTCTGGTTGTATAATAAGATATAAATACAGCTATCATAAATATATAAGAACATAAGAAAAATGGTCCTAAGTCAAAATAACTGCCAATCTACTCCATGCAATCAATGTTATGCAGTGGCCATCCAGATGTTTTCAGCGTTGCAATATGAACAGTAGGGAATGAGGCGACAACTTCTTTCCAGCTCTGCCATGTGCATGTGCATCTTGCGGGGAAAAAAAAAAAGATCTCCCAAAGTTGGAATTGATTGATTGAACTTTTTTTTTTTAGTCCCACAAACTTCTTTTGTTTGTGAGATTGCACATGGTGGCAGAGGAAGTGATAGAGGAGCTGGAAAGAAGGTTAACGGGTGGCTGGTTGAAGATAGGGACGAGTTCCCTTCCAGCCATCCTGGGTCCATCTCCACCCATGCTGATGGGGCTGTGCTGCAGAAGGGAGATGACAGCGGCTCTGATCCCCCCCCTGAAGGCGGGCCCCCCTCCGGCCCTCTGCCCAGAGCCTCTTTTACGCAATCCTACATGACCACTGTGTGGATGAAAGGCTTGGCTAGTGGGGGAGTGGCTTTCCTCCGTGGAGGTGTCCTGTCCCACCTGCCCCTCTAGCTGGACCCCCTCCACCCTCCTGTACCCTCCGTAATCAAAGTCTCCTGCAGTCTCCCCCATTGAGACCTCCAGCAATTCTGCAACTGGAAGCTCCTGCCCCCCCACTGGGACCCTCTTCCCCCCCAGCCCAAGCAGCCCCCCTTCCCCCAAGCCCAAGCAGCCCACCTCAACTAAGGCAGAAAGCAGGCAAGGCAGAGAACCGGTTGTTAAATTATTTGAATCCTACCACTGCTTGCATCTGATCATCAGGCCATCATCAACTGGGAGATTTTTCTAGCACAAGAGTAATAGATGAACAAAGATTTAGGATATAAAAGAAAGATATCACATGAACAGTCTATGGAGGAGTTCCAGGTTTGTCCTGCTTTTTATTTTCCTTCTTAAAATGAGCATCAGTATAAAACAGTGACAGCAGGATTACCAGCATTATCTAGAAATCAATTGGGAGTGCTTGCAGAATGTGATGCACTGACTATTTGATCACATCATTTTGGCTTTATTGACCATTCCATTATCTTGCAGACAACCCTGTAATTAACATAGGGAGACCTAAGATTGGAAGTTCTAGTAACTAACATTTTGCCTTGACTAAGAATCTCTTCAAACAGCAGATCCTGTAGAGATGGTGCTCCTGAACCTTGGCAACTTTAAGATGTATGGACTTCAATTCCCAGGAAATTGAAACCCACACATTTGAACCACAGCCAAGGTTCAGAAACAATATTATAGAGATTTCATTGGGACCTTTGCATCAGGAAAGACAGGGTAAAGCAAGATCTAAGTCTCTGTTTCTCTGACAGTCAAATCCCCAGTTACTTTCATACCAAATTGAATTCACTGCTTTTCCTACACAAAAGGCCCCAGAGCCATCACTTGAAGTCATAATTGTACAGAATTAGATTTTGCATATGTTTTAGGAAAGGGAATACTGTAATATGAATTGGGTCTCTATGCAATTTGGTTATTCAGATTACCTACATTATATTACTAGTTCAGTTCAGGATGGGGAAAAGGAACTAATTTTCCTTACATTGCAAAGATACAGTCCTAGCCTGGCAAATGTACAAATAGTAACTTTGTAGGAATTTGTCACAATGAGTTTCTTGTGTGCACAAGGCCTCCAGCTAAACTTACGACAGCAATAAATATGAGTGAAATGTTATTTGAGCTCTGACTTCAGGAATAATTTTGTTCTCAGTTACTGCATTCAGAACAGTGAAGAATAACAAGAGCCACCATTTGGTATGGCTTGGATTTGGGAAAAGAAGCAAGCAAGCAAGTTCTAATCCTTATTCATTGTTGCCAAAGGAGATCTCAGTGTTTACTTATTCTTCAGGGACTGCTATTATATGAAAGTGAGCAAGACAAGCACCTATTATTTCAACTGAGAAGAGTCAAAAGGGAAAAAAGATGGCAAAACCTATTCAAAATCTCATTTCAATCACAGCATTGTTGCCAGTTTGTCTTCCATATGCCAGTAACTGGCATTATATATCAAGCCTCAGATAGGGAAATGGGAATCTGCAGGAAGATATTTTTTTAAACAAAGTAAACGAGTCCCTGCAGATTGTACTCTGCTAGTTGTTGCAGACTATAGGGAGCAGTGCTGATCTCCGATTCAAGACCATTGAGTTAGTGCTGTCCAAGGACTGAGATCATGTAGTCAGCATAATATCATGGAGCACCATTATCTTCCTATCAAAGTAGTACCTATTTATCTACTCACATTTGCTTTTGAACTGCTACGGTGGTAGGAGCCAGGGAGAGGACAGGAGCTCACCCCTTGCGTGGCACCCAGATCTTGAACTTGGGCTGCCTGCTTTCCAGCCAACAAGGCCCACATCTTAACTTTTGAGTCACAATGCTGCCCTTGCAGGAACACGTGCATTAACATATTCTATAGCTCACGGGTGTCAAAATTGCTGCATTATGTGACATGTCACGTGACTTTTTTTGCATTGCCGGAGCTAGAATGGGTGCAGCCTCTGCATGACACAATCGGCCCATGGGCCGACAGTTTGACACCTCTGCTATAGCTCAACTGAAATTACTCCAACAGTTTGAGATCGCAGCAACATGGAAAGAGAGAGATTTGAGATGGGTTTACAAAAACAAAATTAAACAAACTCTCATATACAATGTAGCCTGGAATCTGAGACTGCTTTATCACTTTATGATGGGATTTTTTCATCATTTTCCTTATGATTAGATTATTCCAATGAACAACAAAAACAATATACTGATATTTTAGGAGTAGAGAATTTATTATTACAATGTATTGAATTTTGTTTCCAACTTGCTATTTTAAATTAGATATTACTAAAACTTACATTTCCATAAAGGCAGCAAATCAGTTGTGCACATGGCAATTCGGCTGCCCAAATCCATCTTATTGGGAAGATGAATGGCCTATAAATTTAATAAATAAATACTTTTACAAGGATATTGTTCCTATTGGAAAGTACACATATATTCTTCTATAGCTAATTAAAGTCTGAAAGTATACCTTGATTATGTTGATTATTTCTGTTATAATTTATGTATTACTTGGATTTTAACAATGATGTATAGTAACATTCAGTTACTTGAATGAATTACTAAAAATTTTAACCTATGTTTATGAGACTTGTAAATTCCATTTATTTGCTTTGTGTTTTATTTTTCATTTTTGGCCTTTCTTTTGTGTCTTTTTGCTCTTCTTTTTTTTTGCTTTCATGCATATTGCTTTTTTAATAATAAAGGAATTATTATTAAAAACAATAATAACAACAATAGTAAAGTTACCTATGAAACTTGTACAATGCACACAGGTAGTCCCCTATATATGATCACAATTGGACCAGAACTTCCAATGCTAAGCAATGGGATCATTAAGTGAATGTGGATTTTGTTTTTTTTTAATTGAGCTTAGTCATATTATAGGTCTTCCAAAACCTTATAAAATAATATTCTCAATGAACCAATTTAATAAACTTAGAATATCCTTTTCATTTTTAATATTATTCTGCCTTTTATCATGGCACAAAGAACAGAAAAAGTAATCACACTAACTATAATCCTAGAATATCTTGACTTTTCCAACAATGCAAGATAACCTGACCTTAGTTTTCCTACCTATCTACACTAAATACTTTAATTTTGTAACCCTGAGAGCCTTTCCACACTACTGAATTTAAGACCTATTCATTGATCTTTAAGTCTGCCTAATTATACCAGCATGAAATTTACTTTCTGTTGCATCTTTTCCTAGTTATGGCTTCTTCGACATCTCTCCAAGATAATATGTGACATAGCTCAGGATTTTACTTATCCTGAAGCTGTAGTTGGATGAAGTCAAAATAAAGGAAAAATGCATCTTTAATATCAAATACAAGTAACAAAACCTAAAGCTATATTTTTCATTAGATGAGAATAAAATGAAAGTAATGTCATGAGGGGAAGATTATGCCATAGTTAAGTGAAAATTGAGACATCTGATTTTAGTTCCATATATAATCCTGAACATATTAGGGTAGTGGTAAAATCATGCGTGCTGGTTCAAACATCTTTCATCCTGATTGATGCCATCAGTGAAATTCCTCTGCTAATAAGTACTATAGAAACAGAGAATGTAGGCTGGCAAGTCAAGATCAAGAATGCAGGAGACACTTGTGAAAGCATGACACAAAAAGCAGAGATAACTCCAGACAAACTCGAGAGGTCTGAACTATTCAACATTATCAGTATTGGTAGAAAGATATCCAGGAAAGGATGTGATTTTGTTTCCAGAAATGGGCAGTCTGATTTATACACAGAGGTGACAGAGAATTGCCTTCAAATGCCCCAAGTGTTCATTGGCTTTTAGGAAAACATAACTTTCAAGGAATCTTGTATCCAGGAGTTCAAATCCCATCTTAACTACTCTCTCTCTTGGCCCAATTCACCTAACAGGGTTGTTGTGGGGAAAATAGGAGATGGAAGGCGTGTTGGATATGTTTGCCACCTTGAGCTATTTGTAAAAATAATAAAACCGCAATACAGATAAATAAATAATTTTGAACACTTGGCAGCAATGCAATTCTTGTGGGTTTGAGATCTTGGGCCATCAGGTTTGGTTGATCACATTTCAAGTTTTGTGTGTAGATAGTTATATAACTAATGGTTCTATATGAGTTTTCAGATGTCCCTCATCCAATTTTTCCTCTGATAAAAATTCATACAATACTATATTAAACTGTTTATCTGATAGGACCCAACATGTGGTAGATTTTCAGCTGGTTGAGAGATTTATATAAAAACATTAAGAGTGGTGGCACAAAAGTGTGGGGCTGTCCGCTTTCAGTAAATGTAAATGTGAAGGACAAATACTTGAACAATCTTCCAGTGTCTAAAGCAGAAACTCAGATATTTCAGTAGAAAAGACAAATCTTGTCAGTTTTTAATTCTAGATCCACCTTATAGGATACTCCATTATTATTTACATATTTCAGAATGATAACTTCCACATGGCCTATTCATACATACTGGTATCCTTCAGTTATTTTATATATCATCTCCTGAAGATGATAAAGTGTGATTTATCTAATAACAGGGAAAATAATAACATAATTTATTGACTACTAATGTTGCAAAACTAAGTTTCTCAGCATTGTAATTCACTCAGCATCACTATGTGATGAGACTTTCAGCTTTTCTCATAAAGGAATGGGTCATTTGGGCAAAGCCATTGTAACTGATCTTCTCTCACAAATATTAAGGTGGAATAAGAAAGGCTAATCTGTGATAGGAAACATGTAATAACGCAGGTGAAGGAGCAATGTTAGCAGAGTTGCTACAGTTAACCTTGTGGAAAGCAAGATAAAGAAAGAGACTACATTCTTTCTGATAATATTATAATTTGAAGTGGTCCTGAAATGTTAAATAAAATGCTCCAATACTTTGTAAAAGTTGGGATAAATATAATGCTATTGCTGTTATGCAAAGGACAAACTTCAAATTTTCTATTGCTATGAAAGTGAAGCAATATACAGATGTAGCTACATCTGTGGACTAGTGATCATGCTAAAAACTCTAATTTAGAATCTAGATGGGAGAACATGCTAATACTTCTATGACTGTAATATGGGTCCCGTGTTACTGACCAGTGTAAATGTAGCTGGAACATTTAAGGCTGTGGAATACATAAATGGGATTCTTTGCATCATAGCAAAAAGATATTGGTATTTTAAATAGCTTGTACAATGGGATTGTGAATATCTTTGCTGTTTTCGACATCCTGCACATTTATAGGTGTAGCTAGATGGAATAAACAGCATTTGATTCATGCTATAAGATATACAGTGGCATGTGAGCTCTGCCTTCTATCATCTAGGTCAGGGGTGTCAAACTCAATTTCATTGAGGGCCGCATCAGCATTGTGGTTGCCCTCAGGGGAGGCGGGTGGGTATGGCCAGGGTGGGTGTGTTCTACTGTGTGGTTGTGGACAGAGTGGGTGTGGCCTATTGGGTGGGCATGGCCAGCTCTACATCATTTGCATCAAGGGTGCCTGTGGAGGACTG
Source organism: Protobothrops mucrosquamatus (assembly GCF_001527695.2). NCBI lineage: Eukaryota > Metazoa > Chordata > Lepidosauria > Squamata > Viperidae > Protobothrops > Protobothrops mucrosquamatus. Next base: position 105,504 of record NW_015387337.1, read on the forward strand.
GGCAGGAGTGGGACAGATCTGAGGGTCTCTGGCAGAGGGGGTGGGACCGGGGCAAGTGCCAAGGCATGGTCCACTGGAGGAGCCTCACTGCCTGCTGAAACCCCTCTGCCGGAGCCCATCAAGCCAGATATGTGAAGTAGGCAAGGGCCATTTACTGGCCACTTCCAGGCGATGGTGCATTTCTTCATTCCTCACAAAGGGTGACATCTCCCCAGCATGCACCCAGGGAGTGGGGCCAACACAGCAGGGGCTGGTTCCTCGCTGTTTCCAGACGGCCTTGTGGAGCTAAGACTGAATGCATTTCAGCATAGATGGCCACCACAAAATTGTACATTGCCTCCTGGCCGGCCTGGGCCAGGGCCAAGGCAGTGGGGGCCGTTCCCTCACTGTTTCCAGGATGGCTTCGCGGGCCACATGAAACTACTTCGCAGGCCGCATCCGGTTCCTGGGCCTTTTGTTTGACATGTCTGATCTAGGTGGTGCACACATGTTTGGACTATTGCTGCTATTGAAGTTGTATGCACCATAGGAGAGAAAGAGAATATCTTTTAAAAAATTAACTTCATAGATTAATTAAATGCACATACAGACATGAGGATTGCTACTACATTAACTTTTGGAAATCAGAGAAAGTGATAAACTAAGCTAGTAGTAAAAAAAAACCTGTTCACAAAATATTTGAAGCTTAAGAAGAGAGATTGTAAATAACAGAAACCTGTGTGCTGGACTGAAGATTTTCATCATAACAAACACATCTAGGCTGAACCTTTGACTATGAGATTCCAAACTCCTTTTTTTGAACAATTACTTCTGCAATATTGAACACCCCTCTTCAATGGAGAGGTTCTCTCTGGGGAAATTTCACACTGTTTTATATAGACTGTTTCAGACTGATGTTGCCTTGAACTAAACCCTTTATTTCCATTAACTGTGACAGTGAAGAAGGAAGTTTAGAGGGCAGATTCTCAGTTTAGAGGACCAAATGTTTTATGTATTGACAAATAGAGGTATATATTAGGTAGAGATAAAATATTAACAATCATATAAGAGACCAGTATTATTTTATCTTCTCTTAGAAATAATTGGCACTGGAATCTTGCAACTATGCTTTCATGCCTTTTAGTCTTGGTATAAGCTTGTAAAAACATCAGGGTTTGAATCACAGCAAATGGAGTATTAGCTATTAGGCAAAATTAAATGGGCTTGAAAAACTATCATTCATTTCTATCTTACATACACACATATAGTACATAACAAACATATCCACCCAGGTTGACAAAACTGTCTTTAAGTGCATTTTGTTCATTGCCTGCATTAATTTGACACACGCACACACAAAGTTAAAATGCTCAAAGTATTTAAATGTCTGCTTAGATATGCATTTTATTATTTTTTTAATGTTTGTATGTCGCTTTCCATTAAAAATTCCTACAAATCAGTAACCTCAATTTTTAAATTAAATGTGCATTTTGATTTTGAAGTACCATGAATCCAAATATTCATAGACCCAAGATTATTTTCCAGAGTTCTCTGTGATAGGATATGATAATGGAAATATGACTTATGAGTATGGTTACTTATGAATAGTAACAGTAGCAAATTCGTCTCTCAATATTTTTCAGATCAATCTATATGCAGGTTTTGTTACTTCGGGATGTTGAACATGTATGGATCAGAGGATAGCAACTTTAGTTCAAGTTTTCTATGTTTATTCCTCTGCCAAGAAAGACTTATATATTTGGCATATGATGATATGACTCCATTATGACAAGTTTTAGCCCAAGTATTATGGACAATTTTTGGGGGGTTCGTTTGTTTGTTTTGCACTTTTAAGAATGACATCTGACTACAATTGCTAAACTGAGTAACATTATCTGTGCCAGTTTGAGACAGGAACTATTCCAAAACTAATGCCAGTCTTAAAATAAACAGTATAGGTAGTCCTTAAGTTTAAACTGTAATTAAGCCCACAATCACTGCCGTAAGTCATGCTAGTTTGTTAAGCAGGTCATCATCACATGACTGACTGAGTTTAAAACTTTTTCTGTGGCAGATCCTTAAGTGAACCCATTGTGTTTTATGGGAATTTCTTTTCTGAAAACTGGAAGTGATTTGCAGTTTCTGGCAATTTTCTGGGGGAAAAATTGTAAATCACAATCACGTGACTGTGGTATGCTGCAAATAGCCATAAATAATTTTTAAAATTTGATCACATGACTGTGGGGGTGTGGCTATCAGAACTTGAAATATGGGTTGTAAGTACTATTTAAGCTGTCCGTCATAACTTTGAATGGTTACTAAACAACCAGTCATAGGTTGAGGACTATCTGTAAAAAATCTCTCTCTTTGAGGGAGATGAGCAGTTCAGAAATGTGAAATGTAAAAATAAATAAATAAATAAATCTCAAACTAAAATCAAAATAACTAAAAAAATCCTAAAGCCATATACACTGCAGGTCACCCACTGTGATCCCCAAAATCACAGTGGGTTATTACTCACACAAAGGTTGCTTATTTATATCTAGAACGGAGATGGGATTTTATATCTCCAATTTCCCTACATACAATGCTATATACCAGGGATACCTAATTCAATTGACTTGTATTAGATTAAGATTCATTTTAATAGATTAAACAATTAAATTTTCTTAGATTAAATCTATTAAATCAATGTAATCAGATATTCCTCAGAGAATGTATCAATAATCAGAACCAGGTATAAAAGAAAATATGTCTACTTAATTATGATTTTCTCAAGGAATATTTTATAAAATATCTTCATTTCACATGGGGCATGAAAAGAGGAAGGGGAAAGGGAAGGGAGATTTTTTTTATGTTTCCTGCTAGTTTTCCACTCAATGGAGAACTGGCAGAAAATTGAAAGTTGCTCTGCTCCTAGTGCTTTTTTGCCTGCCTCTGGTCATTCTGTTTCTCTGTTTAAGTAAGAAAATATGTCTGGAACATTGACCCAATGTGGCACAGGTTGTCTAGTGTTTCTTAAACATAGGATTGTGCGAATCAAAGTATGAAGCATAGATTAACTTTCATGATTATATACTATCCTGATGGATCCTCTATGTTCCACACAAAGAGAAGTTGGGTTATTGAAGTGATTGTGCAAGAATATTTTACATGTACAATGGGACAGAGACTTGTATGAGTTAGATGGGTTAATTTCAGGTTGTCTCTATGAGAGGATTGATTCTGTTCCATCAATTAACACTCTTTTGCTGTAAGATACAAACCTTTTGCTACACTTGACTCTGAATCATTGCTTGGGGCTACATTCGTAACAATAAATGGAACCAAGATAAAAATTAAATTGAATATATTTTTAAATAAGATTTCTCTTCGGATGTTTATTGCTTTCCCTCTTCTGTCACATTAAATATAACGATTGTGACAACTCTTTGTAGGGCTTTGAAATTGCCTTCAACAATTTGGGAGGCCACATATGACCCAGGACTTGAGATTGCATATCTCTATTCGCAGATATATGCCTCTGATACTGCAATGCACCAGACAAGTGTAGGTATATCTACCAAAAGTACCTGATATTGTAGAATAAAGTACAAATTATACTCATCATGCCAGCAATTGTTAAGTCAATGTGTACCACTGTTATGGACTGATGATTGTAATTGTGTAGCACTTGTTACATCATTTGAAATAAACTTCAAAACCATATTTCAAAAACCATACCAACCTGACATGAAAAAGTCAAAAACAGAAGTTAGCTTTAGAGGGAATGCCATTTCCTTTATCAAGTATCCAAATGCTTGATCAAATGTTAGAAAGAAGCACCCCTTTGATGTTTATCCCATAACATTTTACTTAAAAAGCTGAAATTCACCATTTAACATGGCAATTGCTATGATAAGAAGCAGAGGGTTGAGGACATGGATTTCAAAACAATGAAACAGATGGATGGACTCATTATCTGTGAAGAAATGTGATAGAGCAGCTGCTGTGCTGACTGTATTGCTCCATTCCCAGTCTAGCAGGGATAGATCACAGATTCTTTTTAATCTGAATAACCATATATTTATTCCAAGGCAGTATAAGAAAATAACATAACATATGCAGCAATCAAATAATATTAAAAAAAATCTATCTATCTATCTATCTATCTATCTATCTATCTATCTATCTATCTATCTATCTATCTATCTATCTATCTATCTATCTATCTATCTATCTATCTGTCTGTCTGTCTGTCTGTCTGTCTATCTATCCATCCATCCATCCATCTATCCATCTATCCATCTATCCATCTATCCATCTATCCATCTATCCATCTATCTCTATCCAATTTCTTAAGCACCCATCTCCCTCACAGCGGGGCTCAGGCCAGTGTATACTTCTTCTGACAATCAGGAAACCCTGAAGAGTTTATAATGAGTGTTCCCCATCACAGTTGGAAAACATGCAGCACCTTTCTCCTTATGTCTGCAACAAAGTTTTATCTCATGAGCTGAGTGTTTATGAATAGCTTGTATCACATCTGGACCACTATTACTCACACCCTCTTTTAAGATTTTCATCTCATTGAGAAGAATGAGTTTATTTCACCTGGGATAATGTATTGACTATTCTTGCGATGGCTAAGGAGTATTTGTGGCAGGTGGCATTTCAAAGTTAAGGAATATCTGTTTCTCAAATTTTGGGAATATTTTTTTTCTTTTTATCCAGGTATACCACCAAGGGCAGGACAAAACAAAGTGAAACCCAACCTTAACTCTAAAATAAATGGTTGCTTAAGATTTTCTTATATGTTCAATGATTATATGGGGATATAAATTTCTAGGGATCATGCACTTAAGGGAAAGAGGTACAACTACTGTCCAAGTTATCCTTTTCAATTTCCTAGTAAAAATACAAGAGCATATAGGAGCTAGTTCTTTAGATTGGAGAGTTTTAACTTTATCTGGCCACAGATCTTTCTAAATAAATTAATAATTCTGGAGTCAAAGAAGCAAAGATCTGGTGACAGACCATTTTTTGCCCTTAATCTTTCATGGAATTCCACCAACTTCTCATAAGACCCTAGGGTTCTACAGAACACAGTTTGAAAAACCTCTCTAGACAGCAAAGCCTGGCAGCCTTGTCTGAAAACAGACTATTTTTACATTAGAGAAAATATAGATAAAGTAACAGCAGAGTTAATGGACTTGATTGAATGACCCTGAGAAGAGAACAGAACTGCTGAGAAAGCTCCATTCCATGTCTTTGAACATTAGACTTTGAAAAGAGATGAGGAAAATCTTAAGAATTTAACAAGGGCTCCTGGGAAATTACTCAGAAAAAAACTAGCCTGTTTTTACTTTGATGAACCTTATATAGAGGTATTTATCTATGTACATCCTAGAAATGAGGGAGCATTTTGTGTTTGCACCCTTCCTTTTTGCAAATCTCAAGTAATTTCTATCCTGTTTATGCAAATTTCTTCATAGGATGTAAACAGCTTGAGACAGAAAACAAAAGCTAAACTCATGGATTTATCCGTCCAGGCAAAGTGCTTTGAGTCCTTATCTCTTAAAATACAGGATCTGAATACTTGCACTTTTAACCATATTAATTATTCTAAAAAAGAGTTGCTTTCACTTTTTTTTTTTTTTTTTTGCTGGCTGGCTCCTTGTTTTTAATACATGGCAGGGAGCTGTGCATTTTAAAAAGGAATTAACTAAAGCTGACAAATTTCTTTCATACACAGGCTAGAAAGAACTTCAATATATTTGGTAGTTCTTGACTTAGAACCAGTTGTTTATTGACCATCTGAAGTTTAAGAAACTCAAATATATTAATTATGACCCATCCTTAATGTCATGATTATCACATCACTCCAGAGTCAATTTTGCAAACAGCTTGCATTTACAACTGGTTGCAGCATTCTGTGGTCACATGGTTGAAGTTTGTGACTTTTTTGTTGTTTTTCATTTTATAAGCTGAATTCAGACTTATGACACATGATTCATTTAATGACTACAGTGACTTGCTTAATGGAAGTAAAATGGTCATAAAATCAAGTTGGCTATGTATTCACTTTATGACTAGAATGATTCAGTGAGCATTATAAAAATGATTATAAAATTAAGTCATGTGGTCATGTGGTGACTTGATTTATGATTGTAATGACTTATGACCAAACTTTCAGGGTCAATTGTCAAAAGTCAAGAATTATCTGCATGTTTCTATTTTTTGCATATCAGTCATCAGCTGAATGTTGGAGCAAGTGAAATTGTCACAATCATCTCCACTGTTGTGTATGTTTCCCCCCCCCCCCAAGTTTTGCAGGTATGGAAATTGTTTCATTTTGCCTTGTTTCTTTTATGACGCTGCACTCAAACTGCATCCTTATCAAACTATTTCTCATAAGTTAGTGGAGGTTCTATGCTGGAAATAATTGAGTGTAATTATTGGCTAGAAATTAATTGAGGGTAAAGAAGGATCCTAATCTCAAAACCAAAACGCTTATGAAAACAATTCAGATAAATCATCTCTGTGCTTCCTCAATAAAAATCAATGGATGTCTCCAAGCTGGCTGCCCTTCAGGGAAGTTCTAAGGTTTCATGAACTATTTATGGAAAATAAAGTGGGGAGGGAGAACCACAAAACATTCTACAGAAAGAAGTCTATGTGTAGTATGTGTTGTTTGGAGTAGGCTCCACTACATATATTGGTGCTTACTTCCAAAGAAAAGTGCAAATACTCGCACTATAAAGTTCCAAATACATATAGAAGAGTACAAGGTTGGCCAGCTAAGATAAAAATAGAGACAGCTGTCTAAGGACAAGAGATGACCTCTTTCCCAATTTTATAAACACCTGACCAATCGAACAGGAATGTAAATCTTTTCTGATGATAGGACAACATTCTTCATTGCATTCTGGACTTCATATGACTAGGTTGCCTCAATACAAGAATAGACTACTGACCATTTCCTAAGGCAGGGGTAGGCAACCCAAAACACTCAAAGAGCAATGCCGCTGCCGCCCTAGCCGGGACTGCTGCCTGGGGGGGGGGGCAGCAGGAGGAAGAAGGGGAGGAAGAGGAGGAGGCTCCGGAGCCACAGGAGATAGCTCAAAGAGCCGCATGTGACTCCAAAGCTGCGGGTTGCCGACCCGTGTCCTAAGGGAAGAAGCAAGTATCGTCCTCTACTGCATCTAGCCAACCAGGAAGGCAACTTCTTTTTCTTCCTTATATCATAGGTAGTATTTTCTATCATCTGCCAACATAACTGGAGATATCCAATTCACTTGCTGCTTTATTTTCATTAGGCAAAGACTTCCATTCCAATTGACGTACTGTGGTAGGCACACCTCCTCCTGCAGTCACAAATTATTACCCTTCACAGGTATAAAAAAATTCTCCAAACCAAAAACAAATTCACCAGTGGAACTGTAAAAAAAAATCTTTTTTTACAAGTCCACAGATGAAGACCTGCCTTTTTTTAATCAGGTGAAATTGACAAGACTTTTAACTGAAGTGACAGAAGTAAAATAGTAAAATCAGTATTTCTTTCTTTTCTTCAAACCAGGAGATGTAGTAAATCCACCAATGAGTCTGTGTGATAAACATGGTTTGGACATAACTCAGTATATCTCTTGCCAAAGTGGAAGAAGTGGGTGAAATCTAGAAATATGAAACTGGTTTACGTACAATAAACAGTACAATAAACAAGCTGCAGTAAGGAGAAAGTGTCCATCGTCTAGCCAATGATGTATTTCCTTTCTGTTCAGTTTCTACCACCTGAGGTAGAAGGACCATCTAAAGCAGTGGTTCTCAACCTTTTTAATGCCGCGACCCCAACTGGTCGTAAGTCGAGGACTAAACCGGTCGTAAGTCGAGGACTAAACCGGTTGTAAGTCAAGGACTAAACCGGTTGTAAGTCGAGGACTACCCAACCGGTCGTAAGTCGAGGACTTTCCCTGCCCGGGAGCGCTGCGCATGCGTGGTTCTGCCCCCTGCGCTGGCTGAGGCATAGCTGGCAAGCGGCAGAGACGGAGCAGGCCGACCACCAGCTGCCCCAGCCCAAGGCACCCGCCGGAAAAGGGGGAAAATGGCGGACAAAAAAATGGTGGACAGCCTTGCTTGGCGACCCCCGTGAAATGGTCAATCGACCCCAAATGGGGTCCCGACCCACAGGTTGAGAACCACTGATCTAAAGGCTGTTCCTATGGGAAAGAGATATCTTTTGTGGTTATGTTGTTTGATACAGAATGAACTAGAAAGTCACATTTCACTAGAAACAGTATCAATTCTTTGTTGGGGTCTCTTTTTTTAAATGGGGAACCAAGTAAAAAATGCTGATGTTTTATGTCGATGCTGTCAGGCCAAAAGAACAAAGAACAATATATGGAGTTTCTTCTGAGTATTTCCTTTATTGTTGTTTGCCTACAAACAGAAATCTCACCACACTAAAGAAGTTATCTGCAATAGTTAGAGATATATTCTGTGAATTGCAAGGAGAGTCGGATCTTTCTTTTTTCCTGCCCACCAGATAGTCCAAGATCTGCTGTCTCTTTGCCCTCTGGGAAAGAGCCCCTCCCTCCTGTGACTCTGGACTACATGTCACCACAATATTGAAGTCAGCATCTAATTTTTAACTCATGCTTGATACTCAACAGACCCTGTTTTCTTTAATCTGCTGTGATATTTATCTATAGATAGTAATTAAAATTCTCAGAATAGCTAGCAATTTATGAAAAGTTCTTCCTACAATTTTAAAGTACTTCTAATAACTTTATTCTATTTATTCTAACATTTATGTGTACTTTTCTGTTAAGCCAATTTGACATCTATTCAATATCCCCTGCAATCTTTGGACAAGTTGATTTCCCATACAGTTTGATCTTGTTATGGCCTGCTTCATAGCTGTGGATATATTTGGACCAGCATAGTGTTGTCTTAAAAGATTCTAATTTTGAGGCAATGCAAAAATTATTAAAGATAATACAAATAATTCAGGGCTAGTGTTTTTATTGGATCTTGTAATTGGATAGAATAAGGGTGGGCAGCTGGGTTAAAAATTGATAGTTCCTATTCACTAGTAAATTATTTTTAGTAATTACCAGTGGAGGAAGAAAACATAAAAATGAAATGAATGAGAAAACGAACAAACAAAATTAGTATTTTGTAAAGACTCTGATATTGCATGTTTGATTTTCTGTCTAGAATCACTTATCTGATGAAGCAATTTCAAATAATCAGATTTCTTGTCATAGTATTACATTATTTTCAGAATAGAAATGCTTTATATTCAAATTGAAAGGTCAAATTTCTATTCAGAGAAACAAAGATACTGTGGTACTTACTTTTAACCAATGAATCCTAGCAGCAAGCTTGAATTCCTGCACAAAGTTATGCAAAAATATAGAGGTAGACATCTTCTCAGGGTAACATTCCCACTTTAATTATTGTTAACTGGGAACCAGCTGCCACATAGGTTTTGTTGACTCTAAGCAAGCGTATATAATGCAAGATGGCATATTAATTACCTAAATTGTGTCAAGACTTTTTAAATGGGTTAGGGGTAGAATGGAATATCTCCACATAATGGATGCTATTTATCAAATGGGCACAGTGAATGGTGTATACATAAGCATGAAGGGGGAGAATAAAGAGATGATTTGGGAATACAAATATTCACAAATACATACTTATTCAGAGAAAACTATCAGTCTCTTCTAAAATCCCCCAGGGTCATGAGCTAAAGGAAAAGTTGTACCAGAATGCTCAGTCTTTAACTTGAGGTTGCTAGAGAGATAATTTGAAGATTGGCACATATACGATGCTGATAATACCCATATGTGTGTATGTGTACATTATAAACATGCACTGTCCAATTACTGGCCAATAACCTGCCTCCCCAGAACATGGAAAGTCTATTAGGCATCATAGTCACCAAGCTACAGGATCACCCAGCCAGTACATGAACCCAGCTCAGAAGGTTATAAGGAACAACAACAGAGGCTCAAAGTACCAGTTACTCATAGATAGAGCAGCACACTAGGTCTAGACAGACCAGTCTAAGTATGGACTATACTGACTACAGAAAAGCCTGCAGTCACACCCATGGATCTGTGAATGCCGGGGCTATACAAAGTCAACAGGATACTTTCCTCAAGAACTCAATGGAACTGTAGAAGACAAAACTGGAAATCAATTCAAAACAGTTCCACAAGTGACAATCAAATGCAGCAGATGCCAAGATGATGCACTGTCCCCACTGCTCTTCTGTGTAAGTTTGCCTTCTCAACCAGATAATCACAAGGACTAGATATGGATACAAGTTCAAGAGTGGAATTACTATCAGCCACCTCTTCTACATGGATGACATCATTGTATGAATAAGACATCGTTTTCCTGATCCATCTGGCATGGATCTATAGTGAGGACATTGGGATATCATTTGGACTGGAGAAGTGTGGCTGGATTGTGGACAAGAAAGGAAAGTAGTTAAAAACTGATGGGAGGAATTATCAGAGGGCCACATAGCAGACCTACAGATCAGTTACAAGTACTTTGGTACCCCACAGTCATATGGAACCACAATGAAGAGACAAGAAAGATAGCAAGATCCAAATATTAGCAAATGATCAGACAGATCCTGAAGAGCCAGTTCAATGGGAAGAACAAGATCCATGCCATCAACACAAATGTCCTACAGTCATCAGATACACTGTTGCTATAGTGAGCTGACCAAAGAAGGACATAGACACTGCTCCTCATGATGTATGGAAGTTTCCACCTCAAGTCCAACATCCAGAGACTATATACTAGCCAGAAAAAGGGTGATCAGGGTTTGGTGAATGTCAAAACCATTGTCCTGTAGGAAATTCAGAGCATCCAGCAATAGATTGGTAAGATGGCACCCAAAGATGAGCTGCTGAATGAATGTCTGAGGCAGCAGCAGACATGGGAAGATGATAAAGGAGAGGAAGTGCCACAGCAAGTCAAGACCTGCATGGGATGTATCAGTGACAGATAGCTGAGGTATCAGACATTGGAAAATCCTATCACTGGCTGGAAAGGGCTGGACTAAAAGACAGCACTGAGGTGCTTGTCATAGCAGCACAAGAATAGCATAAGCACCAGATCCATGGAAGCAGGGTCTACCATACTAGACAGTATCCAGGGTGCAGACTATGCAGAGAGGCCTCATAGATAGTCCAACACATAGTGACAGAATGACAGATGCAGACAAAAACAGCATATTCTGAAAAGCACAACTGAATACCTGGCAATGTGCACAATCTATACCTTCCTAAGTACAGATGGGAGATCCTACAGAAGATCATGGAAAATAAGAATGCTAAGATCCTATGGGACTTCCAGACAGATCACTGTTCTTGATCTTGTTCTGCTATGATTAGTGCCTCAATGCTGTCTTTTAGTCCAGTCCTTTCTAGCCACTGGTAGAATTTCCCAATGTCTGACACCACAGTCAATGGTACATCCCATGTCAATCAACCAGACATTGTGGTAGCAGACAAGGTCCAGAAGACATCAGTGATAACAGATGTAGTGGTGCCAAGGGACAGCAACAGCAGGAAGAAGGAATATGAGAAGCTGGAGAAGTACCAGGCCAGAAGCAGGAACTGGAGAGTATGTGGAAAGTATAGCCAAAGTAATCCTAGTGGTAGTAGAAGCACTTGGGGCTGTGACTCCTGAGCTGGAAGAGTGAGATTCAACAGATCCCAGGAATGACACTCTCTCTGTCCAAAAGAATGCAATGCTAGGAACAGCTAAACTCCTATGCAGGATTTCAAACTCTCAGGCCTCTGGTAGAAGATCCAAGATTGAAGAAGAAACATACCACCCACAAGGATGAGAAGGGACTATTTGTATATATTTTAAATATTTTACATTACTGATCTTCTCACAAAAGTATTTCTGGGCAAATAAATGTTTAAATAAAGTGTCTTTTCAATTAATAGTGACTTTTTTCTGAGTGTCAATGATTGCAAACAGCATAGATTGTCAGAATTGCATGACGGATATTATTCATTTATCCATTCATTTAATATATATAGTTGCCTCTCATCATGTGATTTTGAGTGGTTATTTAAAATTAGCCACAAATAATAAAACAAATACAGCACATCTTGTTAGAGTGACTCATCATTCACACAATCATTTCCCTGAATCAAGTTTATTCAGCATCCTGATCCAGTGCCTGAGAGAAAACCAGATCTTCTGAGCCTTATAAAAGGCTAATAGAGTTAGGATTGAGAACCAGTTTGGCACATTGGTTAAGGCATTAGCCTAGAAACTGGAAGATGAGTTCTGGTCCTGCATGAACTCAGCTGGGTGGCTTTGGGCCAATTGCTGTGTCTCAGCCCTAGGAATCAGACAATGGCAAACCACTTCTTGGCAGTCACCAAGAATCAAGACTGATTCAAATATATTTATATAAACACAAAGAGTCAGGGACAAGTTGGTCTGGGAAGGATAGAGTTGTTGCATAAGATAGGCACCATGACAGAGAAGTAAATTTCCCGAGTCCTATCAGATTCTCTTTTGAGAATCTATAGTGTTACAAATGAAGAGCAACGTGCTCTTTTTCATGTAGATTCATAATTACCTGTTATAACTAGAATTTCCCTCTTTAGCCAGTCAACAATAATACAAATTCCTGTGCCCCTTTCCATTTTTGTCAGAGCAGTCTCTCTGATTAGTATTTTATTAGGTATATATGGGTCCACTTGAAATATAATCCTTAGGAATTTAGAGTTTGCCTTGACATGATCTTGGTGTCCCTTACAATACTCTGAGCAAGCAAAACAACAAGCAGCCATTTCTTTGGGCTGGCAACAATAGGTAATTTCTCTTCTCCATAAGGCATTCTCAATCCTCATGACAGTCTGTGCTTACTTTCAGCCTAGGGATGAAAAGCAAAAACATTCCATTTGCTTCTCAGCAACTGAAGCTATAGATCATGGCCATGTTCCCTTGGAGACTGGAAATAGGCTTTCATGTGGGAACAGATGCTATCCTTCAAGAAGCAGTGTTTTTCTCAGGCTTTTAATCATAAGCATTCTAATGTACAGTTCTCCTAATATTGGAGCAATCTAGTGAAGCTAGTTGTGTTTCAGACTTGATCAACCATCACTATATCAAGTATTACATTATAGTAAGAAATGGAGTCAGTATTGTCTTGCAGAACTTTGACCCAAAATATATCCTAAGCTTAATAGTATTCAAGCACAACACATTTATCAGCAATGTATGAATGTAAACATTGGTCAAACAAGGGTTCCTATGAAACAAGTAGTTTATATCTTCAGCTTGCCTACTTCATAAATCCACTGTTTTATCAAAGAGGTAGAAAGTTCTCAATAAAAACTGTAAAGCAGTTTTAAGCCTAGGTATTTTAGAAGAATTACTATCCAGATTTTCCAGGCAGCATGATACTTTACATCCTTCCAAGCTCATTTTTTCACAGTGATTGCTGCAAAGTGATGATGATGCATCAGGGATCAGTACAAAACCTACATTCTCCTTCATGGAGTGAATTGGATTCTTCTTTTCTGTCTGCCTCTGTTATCCTGATGCAATGTGTTTGTTTATACATGAATTTCAATTCTGGGCTACCAATTAAACAGAAGTTGCCATTGCACTACCTGAGTCCCACAGAGCTCCCAAAAGTAGCTTGCAAATGGTTCTAAATGAGATCACCATGAAAGGAAAACAGTCTGGGTCTCCTCCATTGGGAAAGGCTTAGCAATCTAATGAAGAGAAGCAATCTGATGAAAAAATTCAGGGAAATAACTAAGGTTATTGAATGTCTGAAGCAGTATACTACTCACTGTAGTATAAGAACATTCAATGCACCCTTCCATGAATGAGGCAGAATGAGATCACTTTCACAAGGTTGCTGTCTTTGATGTCCTCCTCACCAAAGTAATTTTGTCTGCTGTTTGGGTTGTGCAGCTATTCCTACTTTGCCCTCCTTGCACCAGTTCTAGGTCTTCCCAGCTAGATTTTTGTGGGCATTAGAAACAGGATGCAGTCAGCAATCCTATAATCTCCTTGTTTCCCAGATAGAGTATAGAGTGGTGTTGTATTCTCCAGGCAATAGCCGCAAACAGATTAAAATCTGAAAGGGAAACTGCTTTGAGTACTGTTACTAATTGCTAAATAATCTTTTCTCTTAGCAATGCTTATAATTCATTATGCATGGTGCATTTGTATCTAAGTTCCTAAAGTGCCTTAACATCTACATTCCTCCGAATGCAATTTTTGTTTCCTTTCTTATTATAATTCTTCAAAGCTGATCACAGTCCATCTCTTCCTGCCATCTTTTCCCTCCTGCAATGAGAAATTCTTTACTCCCTTTTCTTTCATTCTCTTGCCAGGTGTGAGGAAAAACTTTTGAAGTGGAGTTGCTTTTTTCAAACTTTTTCTAACTGTATGCTTCCCTTCAGCCCTTTCTTTCTTCTCTTATCCTACACTCTGCATAACTAATAGAATAGCTAAAGAGTTATCAGGGATAAAGGGGCAAAGACAACCAAATATTTAACAATTATCTTGTTATTCTTCAATTTGATCAATTTATTCTTCTCTTATTCAGCTGGAACTCTATTCCTTGTGCTTTTACCCTCTTCAGATCTCAGCTCCAGTTAATGACTTTCCATCAGTCACTGTCCTTGATTTATTTTCTTCTACCCTTTAATGCATACCACATGCATGTAAAAAAGGGACAGGACTTCAACTGCTCAGTCATACAACTATTTTGACATTGCTGATCAACCCTGAAGACTCCCCTACAGATGGGTGCTCTGTTTGTTTCTTCACAAGCTCTGAATGCTTGGAACTGAATCTAAAGTACCAAAGAGCCCAAATCTGTACACAGCTCTTCCCTTTATCTACTCCATAATTTGAGGGTTTCCTTCCAATTTTACTTTTCAGTTTTACTCTGATATAAGGGTGTTTTCTTCTGTTTTGTAAAATATATTTTATTGCTTGTCACTTGAAGCACTTTAGACAAATTACACAAATCCATCAAAGTAATGAATATCCTCAGAAGCAACAAATAGACAAAGATGGACAGGCTCTCACTGGAAACAAGGTGTGTTGAAAAATTAATAACACATAAATGACTGTCTTTGCTTTCCTTCATTGAAAAGAGGACTCTGTGTCCCAAGACAATGGGAATAATGAAGGACACTAGGAAATCATCCCAGCTAGATCAAAGTGCTAGCTATCAACTCTTGACACATCTTCTTAGCACTGTTGGAAGATTTACCTACATAATTGGTGTAACTGGCAGAAACTGTGATTTTAGAGAAGTATAATTATTAGCATATCCCAAAGGTAGGATAGATATACATGCTTGAAAACTCATTCTGAAAAAATATCTTCCCTGTAAGCCTCAAAAACATGCTTAAATTGTTGTGTTAACTTTAATAAGCCAGTTCCTTAAAGCAACTACAACTTTATTTTACATTTATATGGAAGCTGAAAAAGAAAAGAAAATGGCTATTTTAATGAATATCAGAACAGTACCATGCTTGTGTAATTGTCTCAATTTACAAAAGCACCATACTTTTAAATTTATTTTTATTTATTCTTCTAGTATTTATTCTTCTTTCTTCTTTATTTTTCCATGTTGTAAGTCTTGTTCATAAACAAAGGCACAAAGTGGACCTGAGGATTTTGGGTGCAAAAATATGAATGCAGGAAAAAAGGATATAGAAAACGGCTACCTAGAGGCTGACTGGATTTTTGCAGCCCTGAATATGGAAGGACTTAACACAACTCACTGAATTCTCAGAGCTGTATTAATATCCTGGAAGATTTAAATGTAGGAATTGAAAGTAAACGCTTTCAAAATTGAAATAAAAATGCTTTTCATTTTAAGAAACCATTATTAATAGCAGAGCATATTTAAATGATTTTTTCCAGAACTTTACTAAACTCTCATTACAGATAAGTTAAATATGAGAGCCAGTTCCAAGATTCAAAGATGGAGGTCTCACAAAATGGTCACCATAAGAGGATGGCTATCACACAGTATCCACTGACCAGAAGGCAAAATGTTGCTTCCTATTGTTCTTTTAAACCTCCATCATTCCAGAATTCCTTCCATCAACTTGTCTTTTGTTTTGACTAATTAACAGTAAGTGGAACATTAGATATTCTTATCTACCAGGCTTATTTCCTAGGTTCAGGTATAGGCATTTTTCAAATATTGGACATAGATGCTTTACATAAAAGATTTTTTTTAAAAAATAATAAAGTCAGGAGCTGAGAGTCTGAGGGTTACTAAGGAATGTTCCCTCAGCTGCCATGTTATTTACTGAATTTTATGATATTGTCAAACCCAATCAAGTTTATACAGTGATGGTAGCCTTGTAATGTGAATGCTACATATATTTTATGAATTTTTTCTAATATCTGTCTCTTTGGGGAAAATTATATCTTCTGTTATTTTTTCATTTTTTTCTTTTGCGAAGCATTTGTTCCATTTAAAGGCCATATCAAATATTTGTCATCCATAATTAAGCCCAAAATTTAGAAAAGTCAGTACCTAATTCTTCTCAGTTTCTTGTTGCACCAATAGAGGTTTTTGTGTGATGTTATCTCATATCTCTATTTGAGTCTGCTCCAATTTTTTAATTTTTTTAGGAAGTCTACTACCTTTTGGATAGAACTTCATCAAAACCTCTGTTGTTTAAAAATAAAAAAGTAAAAATCATGTCTTCTAATTTGTCCCATTGCAATAGAATCCTTTTATGTTTTAATTTATCAGTAAAAAAATCTCTTTTCTCTTATACAAAATTCTAATAGGAATTTAAGAACAATTGCATCTATATTATCAGTGTTCAGGCTTGTATTAAAATGTTGCTATAAAACTTGATATTCTATCTTCTTCCAAACATAGTGCAATAAAACATTCCTTGGAACATTCTACCATATCTTGTACTTATTCTATATACTTTATCAATTTCTATTACAGTATCCTTTCATCTCAGTCCAAAAAATTTGCTAAAGCTTTAAAAAACCTTTTCTCTAATACAGGGGTGTCAAACTGCTGGCCCACAGGCCGGTTGCATCATACAGAAGCCACGCCCACCTCACCTCTGGCAATGCAAAAAAAGTCATGATACTTCGTGACACATCACGTGACGTGGTGAGTTTGATACCCATGCTCTAATATCTTCCCCAGAATCAAACAAAATTCTTTCTCTCCCATTTCCAATATCATCAAATTATCTGATTTTTCCAGTTCCCTGTTTATAACTTCTATATTTATCCCCAGAATTTCCACTTTGTCATTAATTTGTATTACACCTTACAACCCTTGTTTTATAGTGTTTTCCATCTTTTAAACTTCTTTCATCTTCTCTTTTATCTATAAGAAGTGTTTTTAATCCATTCTTTTTTCAAATGCTGACAATTTAGTATCCAGTGATTTAATTAATTTACTATCAATACATTCAGATAATTTGTTGCCTAATTCCTCAACAATCTGGTGTAAATCCTCTCTTTGCAGATTGCTATAGTGATTTTCTTTTCCTCTTCTCTGCTAGTTGTTGCCATTCTTCTTGTGGTTGCCATTGTAATATTATAATCCAAAAGCAAAAGTGTCTCAATTGCAAGGAAAATGTTAAAGGCAAGCCTTTTTTTCTGTTTTGTCTTCCTGTGTCATTAAAACTTTCACCTCAAATTCAACTCTTTACTTACAATCAGCACCACAGTTTGGCTCATATAACCTTTACCTCTAATTTTGTAAAATCCATCATCTGCACTCCTTAATAGCAAACAAGAAACATTCCCATAAAGATTAGGTCTATTTGCATCCTTTAATTTCAGTTCAAAAGCACTTTCACCCAAAAGTAATATTTCAAAATTACTATCCATTTTTAAACTTTCTTATCCATTCCTTATTAAACATTTTGTAAAAAGATTTTAAATTTTGGAAACCTTATTTTTTCCCTTTTAATCTAGAAAGAATATTGTCTCATTAAGTTGCCTTGCTTATCCTGCTGCTCAGAAAATCTCTCTTTCGCTATAAATTGATTACATAGGAAAGTGTTTACAAAAGTGAGATTTTTTTTGTGAACCTTGTGTCCATATCAGCTGCAATATGTCTATGAGCTTGATGAAATACTTTAACACCCAGTGATAACTCATGAGCAATCCATAGAAATAATAATAACAATAACAATAACAATAAAGTTGGAAGGGACCTTGGAGGTCATCAGGTCCAACCCCCTGCTCAGGCAGGTAACCCTATACCATTTCGGACAAATGGCTGTCCAGTTTCTTCTTAAAAACTTCCAGTGTTGGAGCATTCACTGCTTCTGGAGACAGGTTGTTCCACTGGTTAATTATTCTAACTGTCAGGAAGTTTCTCCTTAGTTCTAGGTTGCTTCTTTCCTTGATTAGTTTCCATCCATTGCTTCTTGTCCTGCCTTCAGGTGCTTTGGAAAATAGCTTGACTCCCTCTTCTTTGTGGCAGCCCCTGAGATATTGGAACACTGCTATCATGTCCCCCCTCGTCCTTTTCTTCATTAAACTAGACATACCCAATTCCATCAACCTTTCCTTATATGTTTTAACCTCCAGTCCCCTAATCATCTTTGTTGCTCTTCTCTGTACTCTTTCTAGAGTCTCAACATCTTTTTTACATCGTGGTGACCAAAACTGGATGCAGTATTCCAAGTGTGGCCTTACCAAGGCATTGTAGAGTGGTATTAATACTACACATGATTTTGATTCTATCCCTCTGTTAATGCAGCCTAGCACTGCGTTGGCTTTTTTGGCAGCTGCAGCACACTGCTGGCTCATATTTAAATGATTGTCCACTAGGACCCCGAGATCCCTCTCACAGTTACTACTATTGAGCAAGGTACCCCCTATACTATACCTATACATTTGGTTTTTCTTGCCTAAATGTAGAACCTTACTTTTTTCACAATTGAATTTCATTTTGTTAGATAGCGCCCAGTGTTCAAGTCTGTCCAGATCCTCCTGTATCCTAAGCCTGTCTTCTGGAGTGTTGGCTATTCCTGCCAGCTTGGTGTCATCTGCAAAATCTCAGTTCTTGCAGTCTCCTCATAAAGAACAGCTGTCTAGAGCTCAAATGGGCAATCTTGCCATCTCTTTTTTGGAAATGCTACCCCAGTTGGAATTCACCAGCTGGCTGCTAATCTCCATCACAGTGTTGTCTCCCCTGCTTCATGGATATCCAGTATACCATAGATTCTCATCCCTTTAAGTCAATAGGTCACTTAAAGTCCCAATAGCTGCATGACTTGTTACTGTATATAGCTTGTTCTTAACTTTATCAGGTTTTGCATCTCTGTATCTATATGTGTGCCTGAAAGATATACTTAATATATTGTGATATTGGATTATTTACGCTATTGTTCACATCCAGACAGTTGATTTTTTTTTGTTTTATATATATATTCTTCCCTAAAAAGGTTAAGCTACCTTTTTAACTACAGAGTAATCTCTTGATCATGATACAGTGCTGTGTTATGGAAGCAAGAGGCAAGGGCAAATCCAGTGAAAGCCTTGGCATGGTAGAGACGTAGTATAGGAAAGATGGATGGTTCTTGAATTATTTCTAATTTATAGTGCTCCATGATTCCTGCTGCTGTATGTCTCAGTAAAGTGACACCAGGACTTCAGAAACAAAGATTAATATGGGCCTGCTTGGCAAAGAGGAAGTAAATCATCTTGGGGGCAGGGGTCTCATTTGATTGCTGTTAGACAAAAACCTCCAGAATGAATGGGCTTGTCTATCCATAGGAAAGCAAGACATATTTTACATATAAAATGTAAGACAGCCTGTATTTTTAGTTTCATGTTGCCAGTGACCATAAGCAAAAGAGGGGGAACATAGAGGTGTCAAATGGAATGAAAATTAAATTTGTTTAAGTTTCTTCCTAATTACCTTATAGTCAGTTCTTACATGATTTCCACTGGCTTCTGATGCAAAAAAAGTTTTCCTCCGCATTATAGTAGGTTTGATTTAAAGCTGTGGTTTGAGGCGTCTCCTTCCTGTTTAAGTTATTTTCATCATTCATCTTGTTCCGTATGATTTATGTTTCTTCTATATAACTTTGATCTACTTTATCCTGCATTATCTCTGTTGTTAGTCAAAGCAAGTAATATTCTGACCATATTTACTTGATTCAGAATATGATTCATTTCATAAGGCCCAACTATTACTGCCTGCATTATTAGATAAGCAGCATTTAATCTTAAAATCATTTTCCAGCTGAGACCGAAACCATGCCTTAAATGTCATTTTTGTGTTTTAGCTGTTGAAATGACAATCACCAAGGATACTGGGAATTTTAGTTTTCTAGGACATAAAACTCTGAAGTAAGTTACATTTTATGAATATGAGTATTTCCTACCCTATGAATCACAAAATTAATGCTGCCATCATAAAAACTTCAAATACTATAGCATTTTTTTTCCTGATAAGGTACTATTAATTTATTGTCATTGTGGCTCAAGTATGATATTTTAGGACTTCTTTTAAATTTCTGCAGAGGAAGGAAGGAAGGAAGAAGAAAACATACACACTTGCATATGCACTGAGCTTAAGTAGTAGATGAAAGAACATCGGAGTAAGAATTTTTTAAACTATTATTTCATTATTTCATTTTTACTTGATAAAATATTTATTTCATTATTAATTAAATTTCTATTTATTATTAAATTCAAATATGGTTTTGTCAGAATTTGTTGTGATATCAATAAGAATATTTCAGAAGCTGCCTTTTGGTATCCATCTCTTCCTGACTGCCATCGTTGCCTTACATATTAGGTACAACAATGAATAATGTGGTAGTGATTTCTCAGAAGACCCTTAGCACTTCCAAATCTGAGGTGCCATACAATGTTTGAAATATAAAGAATCATCTGATCATTACTGAGTTCTTGATGGTGTCTCTTCCCCTTTAAAGTTGTTTTTTTTAAAGATGGTAGTATAGATGTTTCACTTTTACATGTCACTGTTGTCATGTTTGAAAAAGAATCCTCAAAACCTAATACAGCTTTTCTAAAATGTGCTAATTGAGCTACACTAATTAAGGCCAAGCCTAGAAATAGTAACAGTTAAAACATAAAAAATGAAGATAGACATAAATGTCACAAAAATAATGCATTAGGCTCCAGCCATGATGACTATAATTTATTTGCCTCTTGCCCACTTTTCTTGTTTTATTTAGAATGGCATCAATAATGTTGATTGCAGCTTTTAGTGTTTTAGAGTTGGTGTTTTCCACCTTTACCAATAATGGCTGGCTGAAGATGAAGAAATGCATTATTAGAACAGACATTAGTTTTAAAGTATATTCATTAGTGAATAATAAAAACCAAATAATTCCTTCTGAATCTGTTACTATTCTGTATTCTGAAGGTTAGACATGGCATTAGAGTTGCTTGCCTTTATCTAACTAATACCACAACTAAAAATGCAGTTACACAAAAGAAGCAGGTGAGATTAAATTGTCGTATAGACCTTTATAATATACATTTTAAAAGACATTTAAACATTTAAAGAGGCAGCCCAATGTCCCAACTGAGAGGTAGCCCAGTGACCCATCTGAGAGAAGGAGAGACAGCTGAGCCGAGAGATGGAAAGGCAGCCCAGTGACCCAGCCTGACAACTGAGCGGAGCCAGTGCTGTGCAAATGGAGGCCACTGAGCAGTGGTAAAACAGAGCTAGGTGGCAACAGACCAGCGGTTGTGAGCAGCATGGCAGACCTTGAGCAGCAGCAGTGCAGAGCTATATGGCAGAGGAGTGAAGTGGCCCGAACAGCGACTAAGAGCAGCGTGGTGGGCTAGCAGTGGCTGAGAGTAGTACAGAGGACCAACTGAGCAGCAGCTCCTACAGCAGTGGCTGAGAACAGTGCAGCAGATCAGCAGTGGCTGGGAGCAGCGTGGCAGACCAGCAGCAGCTGAGAGACGAGCAGTGGACCAGTTAAGCAGAGTGCCCATATCAGTACATCATAACTGAAAACCTGGCAGTGGCTGTACCTACTGCAGTCTGTGCTTCAGCAGATTTGTTAAATAACTTATCTGAATTGAAATCAGTTTAAGGTATTCTGGAAGAGCCCATCCCCCAAACAAATCTATTTTGTCTGGAACATTATTCCAGAATAATTTGAACTATTCGAGTTCAGGAAATTTACTGCCAAACATCCCAGAACAGTCCCCCTGGTTTGGTAAAATCCAAAGAAAAATGAGATATTGCAGAGTTCTGCAGAATAATCCATTCTTTGATTAGTTTTGCACATTGCTAGTTATTTCTTCCCCTTCTTGAGAGAATTCTTTTTTTAAAAAATCATCCATCCATTTTCTCTCTCTAGTTATTTGGAGAAGAATTTCTGAAAGGTTATTTGTACTGATCTGTAGCCCATTTCTTTGTGACCATGACCTACATTAAGAGAGAAAGATGTGATGTGGAGGCCAATCTTTTTTGGCTTAAGAGACACTTGTTGGCCTTATAAAATATGTTTCGGGCTGCATGTGCACAGGGAAAAAAAGAAAAAAAGTCAGCAGAGATAAAGAATAAAATAAAGCTGTCCAGAATAATAATTTTTCAAAAATCCAATGACTGTCAATTCACATTTCTACTTATGAAGTCTTAAAAACAAGGCTAATTTAACTTAATCAAAATAGTGGTGGCCAATAATCAATCTACAGCCTACATAAAAACACTGTGAGAAAAATATGTGCAATTCTAATTTTAATTTAAAATTAAAAATAAAATAAAAATTATTTGGAAAGATGTTGATCCAGAAAAGTGCAATAGATAAATAAATGTATCCCTCCAAACAATGAAATTCTGTAGGTCAGCAGCTGTTCTTTCTTGTCCAGGGCTACATTTCCTCAGGGAAAATCTGTTGTGACTACAAACAGGACAGTGATGAAACACGTATTGGGTAAGGGCAGAGCATAAGGTAGAAACTCTTCTGTCTCTTTCTGATTCCATCCTTTTTCAGATCAGAAGAGTCAGATAACTCTTGCCACAGTTTGAACCAGTCTCTAACTTGATATTAACTGAGGGCTATATAAAATACTCCAGAGAACCACATATTATTGCAGTGAGGTAGTAGCAAAAATGGCTCAAGGAAAGCAGATGCACTTTGAATAATAAAACCTGTTATCAGTAAATAAGGATGTTTGGCTGAACCTGCTTACAAATGTAAACATACATACAAGCTTAAAACTTAAAAAATTAGAAAGCTTGCTTTTTCAGGACTTCAGTCCTGGAAAATTTTCTCAGTCCATTGAGCAGTTTTCAAACACATATTCCAATCTGTATGGACAGCAGTAGCAGCACTGTTCCTTAGGTTAGCAACTGTCTACTTTAGAAATTATTTTAATTTTATTTTATTTTAAAAATAGAAATTAGTCTGGGGAACTTATTAGACTGACAAATTGCAAATTGTCCACAATGATTGTATGAGCCTCCATAGTCTGCTATGGACATCACAAATGCCTCACTTTGAAGATGCCCTCAGAGTAATATTTACACAGCTACTAGTAATGCAAGATTTTAAAAGCTAGGCATTGTAAAAGCGATGCATTTGCAATGAAAAACCTGTTCTGATTGGGTCCTGAAGGACAGCCGGTCCCTATACCATTCCCAATTCATTATTTAGAGCAGCTACAGTACTTCCTTTGCCTATTAATAGGCTCAGGTCTGTCAACTAATGGCAGACCTGTCTCTATTAATAGGCAAATGAAAAAGCTGCTCTAAACATGAACAGGCATATTAACATCAATGCGTAAAGATTTTTGGAGTATCAGTTTGACTGGAAATACAGAAAAAGGGATGGGTTGTGTGTATGTTTTCATTTGCACCATACCATTAACTTTCACACATATCCAAACTAAAAATATCAGTTGGGATATTTTTAAGGGATAATGGAATAATGTTTAAGGGAAAAAAAATAGTTTATTTAGCTAACTTTATCTAGAATGAAGCAAGTTCTAAGATAGAAAATCAAGACCTTAAATTTAATTGTTTACATAAAAATTGAGAATTTGGTGGGTATTTTTCATTAGAAAGTTATATATTTTAAACAGTGATGGTGTGTGTTCAAGACCATCATCTTAACTCCAGAGAAAAAATTGGCTGTTTTGAGTTTTTCAGTACAGAAAGATGAAGAAAGTACTATACTTTTTTTTACTAACAAAGTACAGATATAATAATTGGAAGAAAAGACTGGTTGAAACCAAAGTAGTTCTGGTTGAATTAAATCTCATTATTTTGAGTAGTCTAATTGTAAGCATGACTAATTTGAGATCCAATCCAATTAATGAGTTTTTTCTTTATTAAATTGTTAATTGTGTCTGTCAATTATGTAAAATGTTCTAACTGATATTGTGCGATAGTGTATTTTAGTATTTCTCAATCCTGTCAGCTTAAAGATGTGTGGACTTCAACTCTCAGAATTCCGTAGCCCATCTGCCAGGTTTAAAAAACATGGGTATATTTAAAAGCAGGCATGAACTTGGATCTGTATGCTGAGTCATATAGAAATGCATCATGCTTTCCATGCCTTCTATATTTAGTTTAAACACATATCCCTCCTGTCTTGGTGTATTTTGAAATGTAAATAAATGCCATCTTTAGTAACATTTTTATACAAGAGTTAATTTTAGTAGTCATTGTCTAAACAACACTCGTTCCCCATGAAAGCACTTCTGAGTAAACATTATTCTCTTTCCATTCTGCACAATTTACCACTACTCCCAATCTGCAATCAAGCTCAGCATTTTGAGAGAAGTATATTTTTTATATACATACAGCTTCATTTCATACCTATTTAGAAGATGTCTAGGTTAAACCTGCACTGTGGAAAGTCGCTTGCTGCTTTTTAATATACAAGAGTGAATTTTTAGATGTTCAATCTGACTTCTCCAATAATCAAAATCTATATTCAAGAGCCCATTCCTAATACTTTTGAATGATTGAAAATCAAGGTGCAAGAATTCACTAAAAGGAAGAAACATTATTCTTTTCCTAAGCATTCCCCCAACCTAGGCATTCTCCAGAGTGGTGGTTTTTCAGTATTTCCCAGCTAAGGTTGCCATTGTAGACAATTCTGGTGGCTGAATTCTCTGCGTCTGATGGGTGCCCAGAGGACAGAACAATGTATTCCTTCCCCTCGTTCACTCTTTTGTACTGTATTTGGATATATTTCACTCATTAACTTACTCATTTCTATATATTGTACTTTTTCTTCACTGAGATTATGAATTCCACAGAACTAATTGCTACTGAATTCTGTTCTCATACTCTATAAATGCATGATGTGTATCTAAAGCAGAAAATAGTAAAGGGCACATTCATTTTCATTCTGAATAGAATGTCCATGTGACACTAGTTAGTATGAGAAATATCCCTTGAGTTCACTTCTATATGAGCAGTAGTCTATTCAAATTTTAAAAGAACATTAGTGTTCAGGCTTCCCACCACAGTCTTACTTTCATACTCCACATGTTTATAATACAATGAAGGTAACACAATGCAGGATGACATTTAGCAATTTTCAGAGGACAGAATTTCATTTGGGATAAAGAACCTACAAATGTATTGATGTAGCTATGAATGAGGCATGTGAAAAATAGAGAAAAAATGGAAATAATTATTTGGAATTTAAACTTAAAGGATTTGAAGTCACCGTCCTATACTGGAGCATGCTTTGCATTCTAGACATTGGATTGAGGGCTTAATATTTCTGGAGCTGGTAATTATGCTGTTGTTTTGAGTCTGTAACTTTTTTGTATGTTAGTGAAAAACAGGATAAAATCTGAAGAATCATCTCACTGCAATGGGATTAATTTATCCCACTTATTCCAACAGAAATGGCCTACTTAATATCCTGTCAGCCAAAGAATTTCAGCTGGCTGGATCCAGGAGAAGAATCTTTTCTCCCACCTTCTGGAATATTCTCCTATTGCAGGTGAGGTCTTGCCCCGACACCCCTGGCCTTCTGGAAGAGCTTAAAAATGTGACTCTGTTTCTTGGCCTAGGTGGTTGACAAGTTAGGGAAGATTCTCACTCCCAGTTGCTCATTATCTTGGTTTATAACCTTAACTTCTCTGTTCAATCTTTCTAATTTGAACTAATATTTGTTTTAGCACTTTTTAACTTTTTATTATACTGTAAGCCACCCAAAGTCACTGTATCAATGAGATGGGCAGCAGAAAATGTAATAAATTAATAAAATAAAAATCATTCTCTATTCTAGACAGAAATTATTTTTATTCCTTTAGGTATTTACTATTACACTGAACAAAGGATCCAATCTCAATGAAGTACTTGGCCTAACCCACTGTATTCACTTGGACAAAGCCCCCTTTCTGATGAAATCAACTCAAAATCTATGGGACAGTATCTTGAGTTATTAATAACCTGTGACATTCATGTGGCCAAGAACACTTCTATTGTACCTTTCTTGCTTGCATTCACATTACCTTGAATGCTGGAAGAATTTCTCTCTTCTTGTTCAAAAGGTCCTGAAACTCATAAACTAAGGCTGAACTCTACAGTTCAAGCAACACTTTTCTAACCTACAATTATATAAAAAAGGACAATGTCCTCTATGTCTCATTTGGAAGTAGCAGAAAACTTTTTCTTTTTCTTTGAAAATACCAAGGAAACATAAATCAGCCTTCAGAAAAAGAAAGAGAGACTGCACTGCAGTTCTACCAAATGGCATTTTATATTCTGAACATAGAAAGGAGCTTGTAGTGGCATTACACTGAAATTACCTCTCTATTGTGCAGGGTGAGGAGTTTTCTTTAACCACACCAGTGCATGCAAAATACAAAGACACAAGCTGAATGTCCGTAAACTCATTCAGTGGCCTTTGCCATCACATAGAGGGAAGGCTGCTGAATAGAATTATAGACCCAACAGTTGTTATAATATCATTACAATTGCCTTGTAGGCTACAAGCTACTTATTTGCACATTAGACATTACTTACATCTTCCAAAGCTGATTAAAGGGAAAATTGGACTTTGCCCAAAAGATGGAGCCTGATTTCATTGTAATGGGGATGGGCTGGCAATGAAGGGGAGTGGTGATAAGCACTGATCATTTAGTTAATGTTGCTTTTATTGATCAGTAAAAAGCCTCTAAGTTTGCAGATCATTCTTTATTGGGTAATAAACTTTATAGTTTTGACTGTCCTAAGGGAATCATTTTTATGGGCCTTCACTTCTGTAGCCAAGGTTGTTACTAGCAGGAGGCACAGAGGTTGGATGCAATTATCATGTTTCCACAGAAGTCAGTGATCATGGTAGGCTGCTTAGTAGGAGGAAAATTAGTCTTTCTCTATTTCTAAATATTTGGGTCAATATTGGGAGGATTTTGTGCTTGAAGAAATATTGGTTCATCTTGTTTTATCTGCAGCAGTAATTCTGATATGATTTTTTTGTGGAAGCAACTTTAAAAAATCCACCAATAGAAACTCTGCTATATTATTAATAGAAGGATAAATGGAATCTGTTAACATTTATCTAAGGGGTCCTTGATGCTCTCTGAGTTTGTTTTCACTGATGATTATCAGTGAAATTTGGATAATGAAATGTCTGCAAGAAAACAACCAATCTTAGAGAGAATCAGGGACCCCTCATTTCAACACTGAGCTACAGATAGTCTCCTTTATTAGCATTTCTTTGGTTCAATGCACACAGATATACCATATAGTCACAGTCCCTCAGACACAGTATACACACAAATACACAAGTTTTTTTATAAAAAATATACATATATACATTAAAATGAATACATTGGGAGTGAGTACATATTTACAAAGTATATATTATTAAAATTTACATTGTTTAAAACATTTTACACTGAGGAAATTAAAACCTTAAGAAAAATCTAAGAAATCTCTATTTGTGTCTAAATGCTGTTCATTAAAACCAAACATAATAGAACATGTACAAAAAATATTTCATAAATGTCTAATCTGTATAGATTTTGTAATGGACCTTAAAGGATAGGAATACTGTCTTGTAAATATGGAAATATTAATACAGAAACACATATTAGAATAATCTTTAATTTTATTTTAATTTCATTTTTAATTTTGTCAGGAAGTTTGGATCTATGAAGCTCTTGGAATAATGCCATTTAAAACCGTAGTTACAGTTCTATTTGAATTCTCTTAAAAAGAGTAATAGGAGGGGCAGGTTGAAGCAGGTAGGAGTCATATGATGGCTGAGCCTAGTTATCAGAGTCAAGGCTCATTGCTGCTTCAATGTGCCCTCCTGCTCAAAGATGTGTGGCAACCCTTGGCCACATTGATTGTTGGCATCACCTCTCACTGTTGCAAAGATTTCCATTTTTAGAATGATTTAGAAGCACACATTATGTTGGTGTCCCCTAAGATTTAGCACTCTAAGCCAGCGACTACCTGCTCTTAGCCTAAAGATGCCCCTTTCTCTTGCCTCTACTGTACCTCTGTAAACTTCAGTTCTGTCCACCCTGCCCACAAGGGTTCCACTAATATTATGAAATAACTTGAGTTGATATAATGTCAGGTTGACCGAGGAATAATTTTGAGAGCAATAGTTTACTTGCAAAAAGGTTGTTTCTCCTGAGTAGCCAACATCTTCAATCAAAATGATCAGTGCTGGAGATAACTAAGAAGTCATAACTCCAGCATACAGTGTTTTACCTTGAAGTAGCCATATAAATCTTGACACTGAACTGCTTTTTGCTATTGTTACAGTCTTGCAGACCAAAATGTGCAAGCTTCTTCTTATAGTGAGTTGTCAACTTTCCCACCTCCTGAAACAGATGGACTCCCAATAAAGACTTTGCTTGAATGATCTTGTTTCATGGATAAATTCTCTTGGGTCTGAAGGCTATGGAAAGTATGTTTTTGGAAAGTGATATAGGCCCTTCAGTCCTATGAGAGGCTGCTTTATTTTTAATTTATTAGTGTAAAGTGAGCTCTTGGCAAAGACTCATCCCAATAAATAATAAATCATAATAAATAATGCAGATTAATTATGGAAATTTTTCACTAGTATGCATCCCTCAGCTGGAGACTATTCTAGTGTTGAGTATCTAAAACTAATCAATAATATTGTGATAAAACTTGGAATTCCATTGGATTGTAGCTTGTTCTATCTTGCCCTTATGTTTCTTTTAAACTTTTTTGTTACAGCATTTGCTTTGACTCTTAGGAGACAAAATTAGAAACTGATCACCCAAAACACTTACAGTAGGCTTATCTTCTGCACTGAAATTTCCCCTGATATCAATACAGCAAAAAAAAAAAAAGCTGATTTACTGAACTATTCTTAACCTTAAATAGCTCTTTAAGTCAAATTTTCTCTGTTAAATATTGTATATGGCGGGTATGCAGAATCTGAGACCTGAAAATGTCTTTGAAGTTATTTTAGGGACAAAGAGTACTATATGATTTTGTACTGAATTTTAAATTTTAAGCAAAGCAGTTCATTTATTGAAAAAGAATCAAAAGTAGCACAAGGAAGAAAAATCATGAGTTTATTGAATGTATGTATTCTGCTTCTAATTTGCATAATAATCAAGCTTTTCTGAACTGATTAAATAGTTAAAACATGAACATTTTAAAAATTGTAATGTTCAGAAATATAATGAAACAATAAAATATAATTAATACAAGTACCAGTAAAAATATAAAATTTTGCTCTTTTCCCAATGTAGGAACAAAAACATTTCTAATTGTTGGGCTTTTTTTCCCCTTTTAACATTCAAAGTGCCCTTGTTGGAGAACAAATCAGAACCGAGGGACTGATCCATTCTCAGTTTATCTAATCTAAATTCTCTTACGGCTGCTATTAGTTCAGCATAAAAAAAAATCTGTCCACCATATGCCATCTTCCAGCAGAGGATCCTACCATAGAAGTGCTGAAAATGATTAACTCTTTGTTACTCAGAGACTGAGTTAAGCAAGGTCACATGAGGAAGGGTTCCCATTGAAAGTATATTTTGGGAACCGTAAAATGGAATTTGGCACTCTCTACCTTTTCTCACTCCTCCTTGTTTGCTTGCTTTCTTCCTATTGACTGAAAAGATCCCACTAGCATACTTATAGTACTCAGCTCTCTGGTCCTATGGCTTGCAGCTCATTTGTCAAAATGATAGATCTCTATGAAAGGCTGTTAGCAGGGCATTTACTACCCATTTTTCATCCAGAGATGTCATCATCTTCCAAGATTAAATTAAAGAAAAAAAGAAAAGACATCTTGTCTCCTTTTTGTTTTCTTCTAGCCAATTTTTTTTCAACAACCTCCTGTTTTTACATTTCGGAACTGAATTCTACTATAAATTAAGACAACACACCATCTAGGATTGTTCACATTCTTTGTTGAGATAATATGCTACTTTAAATTTTGTGTGAAGGAGAGTAATTTATGTGAACGAAAGCACAGGCACAAAATTGGGATAGTTGAAGCCATCCAGAAAGAATCATGGACAGGCAAAATGGGTTACTTGCCAAATTGTTTTTCTGCTCTCTATTAATAAATTTGCCCCAGAATCTAATTCTAGGTAAGCCTACTGGGGATAGCAAAGTGGACATAGCACAAATGGAGATGTCTCAATATGGTTGGTAATGCATTCCCCCACTTCAGTGCACTTCCTTTCCATACATTCTCCATTCTCAGGACTTATGCACACTGGCCAGATAATGAATTTTCCTCTCATCTATATAATGGCAGGAAAGTACATTATTTTAAAATTCACCATCTCTACAGCCAACTTTTTATGGCATCTTAACAATAGGGCCAGTAGTATTGCTACCATTATTGCTTCTCCCTTCTGAGTGTCTAAAATGAACAACAGAAACCCAGTCCATGAAGAGTCATATTGTTCACCCAGGTAGAATGAGAGGTAGGGAAAGCCAATGGTGTGTGTGTGTGGATGGGGCAGGAATTGATCTGCATGATATTTTCTGGGTAGTTTCCTGGGTAGTTGGAACAATTGATTAATATTAATCTCCCCAATGATTCCTTCAAAGGCTATCTTTAAAGGCAGTAAAGTGCACCATAAAGCCCAGGAGTTCCAGCCCATCCTGGCAGTCAAATATGCCCAGGCCTGTTGCAGATTGGTGACTATTGTCTCAAGTACCTGAGCATTATAAGTCTCAGAAGTGAAGGTATGGTGAGAAAGAGAAGATGGTTAGCTGAAACCATAATGCTAAAACAGAACCTATCTAAAATGCACAATAGGAGTTCAGTTCTGAGAAAAAGCATAGAGGCTATTGTCTCATCCTTGGTCAAGGAACCATTTGTGCGTAAGTGGGGCCAAAGACCCTAACTATGATTAGACTTACAATTTTATGTTACCTGGGAGTAAGTCTTTAATATTGTCTGGGTTTATCTTGTGCCCTTATTCTTGTGAAATATTTACATTTGTTGCATAAGAGAAGTATTTACTCTCTTTGGCAGCCATAATAGAAATGGCCACAGAGGTAAGAAGCCAACATTCCTTCAGTGGGACAATGGTAGCTTAGTCACCAACCTCCATATTTAGCTTAGTCACCAACCTCCATATTTCACTGGAAATATTACCATTTTCCATAGTTTATGGGGGATCCACATGTTTCCCAGAAAAAAGAGCAGCTTCTCCCTTATACAGCTGTCTTGTCCTTAAGAATGTTTTATGGAGGCCTCCTTCAGATCACCAAAGAAGGTAAGATGAACCTCTGCAAAGGAGTCTATGGAGGCACCCTATTTATGGAATTGTCTCCAAAAGATAACTGACGTATCTTTGGACCAGGATATTGTGAGTGGGTGCATCCATTTTCACTCACACTTATTTTAATTTCTGACTAATTTTATTGTATATTAACTCTCCATGCCTACATACTTAATTTATACATAATTGCATCAACACACAAATTGCATCAATACCCCCCTAGCCTAAGTGATTGAAATATCTTCTGATATACATACTGGGTGGGTAGTTTAGCATTTTATTGCTATGTGGGGATCATTTTTCAAGAAAGTTGGCAAGTTATTTTATTCCAGCAGTGACTCCTATCCCCTCTCTTGAATTCATCTATTCGCCTCCCAGTATCAATAATAATTTCAAATAGTCACAATGGAGACTTTTAAAAATACTGTATATTATGTCTGTGTTTTATTACAAAGAAGATCCAAGAAGTTTCTTTCAGCTGGAAAAGGCTGTGGAGAAAATTAAGTGGTTGATATGGATCAGGGCCCAGGGCCAGAGTCTTTTATGTTTGCCTTGGAGGAAAAAAATTATAAGAAAACAGCAAGTTCAGTAATTAAACAGCAACTGCAAAGAGAAAAAAAATACACAATATTTTAAGAGTGGCTGTTCCATATACACTGCTCAAGTTGCACAGGTTTGCAAGGAAGAGAGAAAAGAAAAGAAAAGAAGAGAAGAGAAAAGGCTTCCTGATCTTCCTAGCTGAAGTTACATTTATATTTTAGTCTCTTAAAAATGATGATTCACTTTCAGTCATTTTCAAAACACCTAACAAAATGAGTCAAAATGGTTTTAGCTGAGCTGGATTTTGCCCATCATAATTCTCACCTCTTAAGATTTTTTTTTACTATCATATGATGTGGAAATTGATATGATATACACTTGTTGGGGGCCATTGGTTTCCAAAAGAGAAATCATGTACCTTGTTTTATTTTATTTATTTTATTTTTTTAGATATTTGTAGTGCTTTATGTTCTTTCCTCTTAATCAGTATCTCTTCACTGGAGGAAGCAAATTTTCCTGTTTCATCAGTTCTGACTTCCAGAAAAAGAGCAAAATATGTAACTCCATATAAAAGAATAAAAAGAATTCATTAGAGCAAGGCAAAAGTATATAGGCTTATGCAGAATAGTTCATTGACTGACAATTTATTTACAAGAAAGGAGTTGTGACTGTACTGTGACTTGCTAAAAGAAAAGAAACATTTAGATTGTCATATTTCACAACTATCTTTTTTGACTTGCAATCTATGCACACATACTTTAAAGTTGGTTCTATTGAAGATACCTGATGTTGAATGCTAGTCCAAGGAGCATCAGTCACAAGTCATCTGTCCATCAATGCACTCAAAAGTTGAAACAAATTACATAAAGAATTCATCTTCACTGATGATATTGGCCTGCATAATAAGCATTGTGTTGCAATTCTGACTATAGAAATAAGCAATACATGGAAATCACGCATACAAATGAATGACAAAGATTTTTGAAAAGTTATTTTTTTATATGTAGTATAGAAGGAGAAGTTCAACAAGAAGTCATTTCAGTAGATAATTGGGAGTAAACCAAGACATTGAATCAAGAGAAGCCCCATCAGAGGAAAGTGCTGCACACCTGGCTAGCTGCCATGTGGCTAGTCCAGAAAATAGAATGGGCAGGCCATTGGATGGCTTCTAGCTGAAATAACAAAGAGGATGAGGGAACTTCTCAGAAGTTTCTGTCCTCACGAATTAGCAAGGGACCCCTGTGCTACCTCTGAAACTAATCTGTTTTGCTGCCACACTTGTTATTGCTAGGAAGTTTGTCCAACTATTTAATAGAAGTTTTGCTCCTTGTAATTTAAGTCAATTGGTTCTGAAATAACAGAAAATAAATCTGCTGTACCTTCTCCAGAACAAGCAAACATTTGAAGAAACTGATTATATATTTCTTCAATCTATTTTCTAGGCTAAGCATATAATTCTTTCCATTTTTTCTCATTGTATTCCTCATCCTTCTGGATTGTCTTTCATGGGTTGTCAGTTTGTCAAAGTCCTGCTCATTATTCCAGATGTGGTGTAATCAGTTCAGAATAGAGAAGAATGGTTAATCCTTGTGGTCAGGTTATTAAATCTCTAAGATTGCATAACGTTTATCAAGCTAGAAAGGTCCAGCATTCTGGCCAACAACAATTTTGTTACATGGATTATAATGGATATTGTAATCATATTTTTTCATGTTTAATTCAAAAATGGAACGAGGTTTTTCTATCATTTATTAGTTTTCTTGTGATTCTACCTTCATTATTTTGTTCAAATAGTGACATTATAATACTTTAAACTTTTTAATTTGTTTTAATTTAACTATAGTAACACATTTGTAACAATCATCAGCATTATCTAGTATTGTTCTCTAGCACAAATAACCTCACAACAAAGGTAGAAGCATGACAGTAAGCACAAAACAGCAGACTGTGCAGGTTGAGTCATGTTTGGACATGTCTAGACATCAACCCCGTCTCTGCCTGGTTTATTCCTTGTCATCCTGATATTGGAGCTCATTGTGTTAACCAGTTTCATGGTATATTTTCTATATTCAAGTTAAATAATAGATTGAATGTTCTATTATTACGCTTATCTCGCACCCTGTTATCTTGCTATAAAACTGTGCAAATAATCCTGATACTTTCTATTATATGTGTGGTGAATTAACCGCTAAATCTCAGAAACAAAACTTTACCCCACTTGACAAAAATGCTATGAACTTTATTTTGATTCTAAAGTGAATGACCAAGATGCTGAGTGACCTGTGCTAGATTTCTATGGATGGTTAAGGGGTTCACACCGTGTGCCATTTACCTTTCCTATGGTTGGAAGGGCACCAAAGGACAATTTAACAGATTGTTATTTCTGCTTAACAAGCACAACAGGAATCCTCTCTAAATGTAAAATACTCTGTAAAATACCCTAATTTATCATTAGTGGTGCAGCGACTCCCACATCATACCTGTATAAAGACTACAGAAAATGTGATGTCTACTGCTAATTAATTTAGTAATGGTAATGGTGGTATATATGCATAGCAGAGTAAGGAAAATATTAAATCTATTCCAAAATTTCAAGTCATCTGCTCTTCAAATAAGCCACATTTGCTGATACAAGAAGATCAGAATGATTTTGTTAATGTGTAGAAGCAGATTGAAGATGAAAGGGATAGAATCTTCTGTGTCATGATACTAAAGTTTGCTTGTTTCTTTGTTTCATAGATGTCATAATAAATGCAATGAAATATCCCTCTAAAATAGTGGCTCTGTTGTTTTTTGTATGAATGGGACAGTATTGCAGGGGGGGGGGGAAATGTGACAAACAATCCACTTGTCAACTCTGAAAAGGTTTTTTTGCTTATGCCTTTGCACATCAGACTTGGAGTTATGGAAAAACTTCATTAAAGTGATGGACAAAACAAGAACTGGATTCTTGAATTTGTGGAATAAGTTTCCCAGGATTACTGATGCTAAGATTAAGGATGGTATTTTTAAAAATCCTCAGATAAGAGAATTAATAAATATGACAACTCTGATGAGGGTCGTTTAGTGAATCCCACTATGCTTTATCATTATGCAATTCCATATATCATTGACTTTGCTTACAAAAGTTAGCTGGGAAGGTTGCATTTAGTGACCATATAACCACAAAATGGTGCAACTATCATAAATGCAAGCCGGTTGCCAAGGTCCTGAATTGTAATAATGTGACTAATGGGATGGTGTGACAGTTGTAACTTCAAGGATAGGTTGTAAGTCACATTTTCTGAGGCCTTTATAACTTCAATGAAGTTAAATGAACAAAGTTGAGGACTTCCTGTAGAATAGGTAGACATTATAGCAGACAAATGATCTCTCTCAGATAGCCATGCCCTCTGACTGGAGGGCTTTAAAACTGATAACAAGCACCATGAATTGTGCCTGGAAGTTCCACTATCACATTCCCATAATCGGCCATGATGTTGTATTCTGAACCTGTAGGACCTTGTGAATATTCCTTAAGGGCAGCCTGACATAGAATACATTGCAATAATGCACACTCCAGGTGACCAAAGGATGAATGACTATCTGGTAGGACACAAATAGCCCACAATGATTCTCTATGAAGGTCTTCCTGACATCAACTGTCATCTGCTTCTCTTGGTGGGAATGCAAAAAATAAAAAAATAAAAAATATCCTACATTGCACATCAATTGATAGTAGAGCCTAAGCTGTGTAAGCTATCATAATAAGACCTTTTTAAACATTAAAAAATGAACGATTTCCATCTGTGTTTGTCCCTCCCTGTCCTATCACTGGTTGCTTTGTCCCCCTGCTAATAACACTCAGATGACACTGACTCACAGTCATACTTTTGTACAAGTGCTCTTTTTCCAAACAATGCAATAGGTTTCATGCTTAGAACTTATTCTGGGTTCATTCAGTTTTGCCTCATTTTTAATAGCTCCCTCTTTGTATGAAACCTGTTCTTCCATGTTTTCCACTTTCATTGTTATGTCTCTTCGTCTCTTTATATCTTGGGAGCATACTACGACTTTTTGCTGTACAGTTTTCAATATTAGCCAAGGAAATATTGTTAGCAATAAAAGCAAAGAGGGGCTCCAAAGAAGTGAAAGTGAAGCTGTCAGGGAAAGCCATGTCAATTGTATTACTATACTGAATTGTATTACTATACTATACTGATTCTTGAAATATGGTCCACCTATCGGAGGATGGACTAGTGAGAATATAGCATATTTGGCCACCTTGTGGCTGTAAGAAAATGGAAAACTTCCTTTCTCCTCTTTCTTTACAAATATTCAAAAATATTGAGAACAGATTTTGTCATAGCAATTTCTGGTAATGATTTAAAGCAAAAAATAAAGTTCTGAGGTTTTTTTTTTAAGTTCACATTTGTCCTTTTCATTCCTAGAAGCCCTTGGGATGTTTATTAACCAAATTCATCTTGACTTTCAAAACATGTTTTCTAAAACAAAGCTAATGCAACCTCTTCATTCAAAACAGTTGAAAAATCACAGTGGACATTAAAACTTTCAATTAGATTTAAAATCTGCGCTATAGAATGGTTGAATTGCCATTTATTGATACACAGTAGTGCTATGTTCTCTTACCAAGTCTCCTGAAACATTTGCCTACGGCAGATCTCTCAGTGCCAAAATCTCAGGATGCACTTTAGTCTTAATTAATAATTTATCTCCTTTTAATGTGTTGTATTACTTAGTTATTTCTTTAATTACAGGCAGTTCTGCCCAGCCATATTGCTCCTCTCTAATCTCTCCAAATTACTTTGAAGTCAGTAGTCTGATCATTGTTACTCCTACCCATTTCGGGACATTGAAAATAATCTTCAAACATTATGAACAAATCATTAGTCGATTTTTCAAGCAATAAAGGAATGAAAAAGTGATCATTCAACGCTTCACCCCCTGAGTTATGGCAGTTCCTGAAGGAAAAAAACCTTACCCCATTCCATATATAAAAGAGAAAAATAAACAAATTTATCGCTTGTTGTCCCTTGTTTTTAGCACATGCTATATACATTTATCTGGCTATTTCGCAAAAAAAAATCTGAGCTATCTGAAGAGAAAATTTAGTAACTGTCACGATATCATTCTTTGCACATATAAATTTCTACTAAAAATTATGACAGTAGTACCACATACTGGACAAAATTATTTTCTCCATTATTTGCAACTGTAGGGTATAATGTATTATATAGATTCTATGCCTGTGAAGGCTGGGTAGATGAAAAAGAACAATAACTCATGTAAGCCTAAAAACTGAGTAATTTATGTGTACACTGCTCCTGAATGAAGAAGGAATGTTTTACAGGGATTGTGAAACTATCTGGAAAGATTAAGACTGGGACTTGATTATAAGATTGCCTATAAAATCTATTACAGAATTCAGATTCTGAAGGCTGTTAAGAATTCTCATAAATAAATACATAAACAAAAACAAACTGATCCTAAGCTCCACAGTTCTGCAATATTTCAAACAGAAAATTTACTATTTTATAAAATAATTGAGTTATGCCAAGAAGAACATTGTCATGATTGCCCAAGAAGGATAATGTTGTAGAACTACAGTGGCAGACCATTGATGTTAGAGGACAGAAATGCTGTCAATGCTGTAGTTGCAAGAGCCTTAAACCAGAAACTTCAGAACTGTATTGAGTTTGCTTTAAACTATGATGTAAGTGGTTTCTTCTCCAGAATGGAGGGGGAAAGCAAGAATCATTCTGAATGCCTTCCTCACTTTTGAACAGTATTCAACACATGGACAGACACACTGCTATATGTTTTTATTTGATGAAGTTCCAAAATCTGGAGATACCCCTTCAAAGTCAATAGACTAGGGCATTCTTAAAACTATTGTCAAACAGGGCTGTTTCTTTGAGCTCCTCTCTCATGCCAATTCTGCATGCTAAATTAATTTTGTATAATTAATTCAGTTTCAGCATATATTGCTGAGCCCATGCAAATTAGTTGAGCAGTGTACTTGCTTAGAGTACTACTACTCTCCTGTGTTTAAAATGTGAAATTCTGAGCTCTGTGGATTTCCTCCTACTCTCTTTAGTTGTTCATGTATCATGAAATGGAATTCAAGCAATAGGATATGTTGTGATAGTGAAAGATGTACACATGTATGTTGTAGCAGTGCAACTTATACACACATACACTATGCAAAGTTTATACACACATGCACTGCGCAATTTATATTGTTTTCTAGGAAAGGACTAATTTTCTCCCAAATCCACTTGGCACTTTTATTGGGAATTATTCTTACCCTTTTGGAGACTCATTCTGTATATCTGCATTTGTTCATGATGCCCATTATATTTATACATTGCTATTGCTCTTTTCTATCACAGAGTCACATTTGTACTTGCTTAATGGGAAAAAAGAACTATGGCCAAGGGATTTTGCTTCTACCTGCCACAGGGTATCTCAAGTGAGACACACATTCATGTACTTGCACAAATCACTGCTGCTCTATTGAGAGTGACTAGTTTCTCCCTTGTTGATGCTGCTTGCCTAAAGAAGGGAAACAGATTGTTCTGAATCATGTTATTCAAAAAACACAGACTGTCATATAAGAGAAAATAACCAATGTATTCTCTCCATCTGACACCTGAACGGGAAATAAACTGTCTTCATGCCCACAT